>NW_024730808.1:0-17662 GCF_018991925.1 Homarus americanus
TAAATTTTCGAGTGACAGTGAGCGAGGTGGTGGTATGAGTGTTGTGTATGCAAATGAGGGAAGGGCAGTTACGTGACTGTGTGTGGGGGAGTCGGGAGGTTGAGGGGAGTGTGCTAGGTTCGTGTCGGGGTTGATTTCTGTTTCCTTTGGGGTAGTGCCGTATAGGTTTACTTTGATTATTGATTTGGTTGGATGAGTGTATTGAATAATTTTTTTGCTGTCAGGTGTATAGGAAGACAGGGGGGAGGTGTTCTTCCTCTTTGGTCTAGGGGTCTTGACCACTATTTCTGTGGGGGGAAGGGCTGCCATTTTATTCTTGGGAGTCTGGGGTGTTAGGGGAGGATCGGGTTTGGTTTGGGTGTTCGTGGTCCGGGAGTTCAACGTAGTCAAGTGGGAGAAGTCGGGTGTAGGCAAGGTCGAGGTGGAGGGGCCGGTATGTTTTGGACTGATTACTTTGGGGGGTGAGGTAATGGTAGAATGGTGAGATAAGTCAGGTGTAGGCATGGCAGAAGTGGAGGGGAGGAGGGAGACAGTGGATTCTCTGGGGGGTGGGGGGGGCATGTTGGTACGGTCGGAGATGGGGGCAGTGGGGAAGATGAGGTCGGGACCGGTTCTGAAGGAGTCAGGAATGTTTATGGTAGGGAGGCCGTTAGCCTTCAAACCCTCAATTACCAGATTTAGAAAAAGTGATCTATTACCGTTGCTAAGGGAATGTGCCAGAAGTATGATGGTGGTGATTTTTGCGTCAGTGTCGGGGGAAGGGAGGGGGGCAGTCAGGTTGTTGGTCCAGCAAGTGCGGGTGGAGAGAGTCGTGGGAGTAGGGAGTGAGTGGTGGGGAGGAGGAGGAGGTGCAGTGGGAGGTGAGGGTAGGCGTAGGCGGGGAGGGAGAGGTGTTGTGCTGTTGTTGAGTCTGATTTGGCACTTGTTGCTGACGGCAGAGTGTGGGCCTTTACAATTGCAGCATCTAGTAACAGTGGCAGTGCAGTTTCTGTATGAGTGGCCTTGATTGGCACATTTTGAACAGGTTAGTGAGTTACTGCAACGGTTGGTGGTATGTCCAAATTGGTAGCAGTTGTAGCATTGGTGGACTGGGATGTAGTGTTGGAATTCGATGTTATGTGAGGGGATGATGTGATTGCCGAATTTAATTCCGTTGGATTTCAATTTGATGGCGTCAGTTTGTGTAGCTGTAGTGATTTTCAACATGGGGAGAGTTCCCATCCGGGCTGCATATATCATTTGGGAGGTGTTGTGTGTGTTGAGTTCTGTCAATAGGTTAGGATTGTCAAGGATATGGGGGATGATTTTTCTACATATGAGGGTGCATTTTGCGCGGTATTCGGGTGAGCTGAGGACCGTTAAGCCGTTGTCTTTTAGTTTTTTGTTCAATGCTGGGGAGTGGAATAGGTCGGCGTCTTCGTCATTCTGTACAAATATTTTAATAATGTCGTCATTGGTGAAGGAACGTATTTGGAAGATCAAAGTCAGCTGGAAAATGAGTGAAGCGAGGTCTGTGCACTGTTGGATGGTACGGTCCACTTTGAGTTTAATTGAAGGCATGTTGACTGGTGGAATTGGAGATTTATGGAGATCTCCCCTAACAAATTGTCCCTAATTTCCTGCGCCCCTCACGTAGGGGAGGCCCTGCACTATCACAGAGGTCCCCAGGCGAATCGGCGGGCTGTGCTGACCCCCCGCCCTTCACACAAACACGCACTAGCGAGGTGTGGGGACAGAGGGCGTTTCCAGACGAATACTCCCCTGTACGTCAACTGACAGGGGAATAGGTCCTTTCACGGCACGGAAGATAAAGGTTAGAGTGGTAGAAAAAGGTCTGAAAACTTACTGCTGACTCTTTCTTCATACCAAGCCCCTCAGCAGTATTCGGGGTTCCTAAGGGAGGTCCGATACTGTAGGAGAGGCTCAATGTGTCGATTGAATCAACAGAATTGTCAGTTGGAGAATGGAGTCAGGTGCTTGTGATTTCCAAGGTTGGTGGGAAGGTGGGAGAGGTCCCAGAATTAGCGAATCAGCTATGTCCGTTTGATCTCCGGCTTCCCCGTCGCTCTGCGTGTCTGCTCTCTGTGGTGGTCCTGGCTCCAATGGCTTCGCCCACGGTTTGGTGGGAGTAGGTGGCGTGCTGTGGACGCAGCGGTAGTATCGTTCATCCAAGGCCGTCCCTCCCTCTTGGAGGTGGGGCGTAGCTTGCGGATGGCGCATGCGGCACTCGTGGCCAATGAGGTGGCCACTGAGGTGGAGAATGTCTGTATATAAGCCCGCCCGCCTGCCGGGCCGCCCGTATTGACTATTTCGTCGTCGAGATGGCCCGTACTAAACAGACTGCCCGCAAGTCCACTGGAGGCAAGGCTCCACGGAAGCAGCTTGCCACCAAGGCAGCTCGCAAGTCCGCCCCAGCCACCGGTGGTGTCGAGAAGCCCCATCGTTACAGGCCCGGAACCGTCGCCCTTCGTGAGATCCGTCGTTACCAGAAGAGCACAGAGCTACTCATCAGGAAGCTGCCCTTCCAGCGCCTGGTGCGTGAGATCGCCCAGGATTTCAAGATTGACCTGCGCTTCCAGTCGTCTGCCGTCATGGCTCTGCAGGAAGCCTCTGAGGCTTACCTGGTGGGTCTTTTCGAGGACACCAACCTGTGTGCCATTCACGCCAAGCGCGTTACCATCATGCCCAAGGACATCCAGCTGGCCCGGCGCATCCGCGGAGAGCGTGCTTAAGTCCTCTTCCTTGGGGAAAAAGAAAAAGCACAACAAAACCTACCAGACATCTATAACTCGGCCCTTCTCAGGGCCAAAGAACTGTTCTGAAGATAATTGTCATGACAATCGAAATGGTTGGTGGTAGGAGATCGTTAATTTCGGTTACCCAAATCGCCTAACGGTAAGTTGGTAACATTCGTGCAGGCACGAATGTATAGTAGGTCATCAATTCGGGAGGTGGGTGGGTGCAACAAACAAGAGCTAGTAACAAATAAATATATAAAGAATAAGTAAGTAAATAAATAAATAAAATAAAAGAAAATACAATAAAATACAATAAAATAAAATAAATTGTTTACATGAAATAGGCGTGCTGCAAACATGAAATGAAGCCCAAACACCCTCCATGTATGTCACTTTGCAGTGGGTGTAAAAGTACTCCACGCAGAATTTATTTATTTATTTATTATGTTTCGATTTAGTCCGGTTTCTACGCCAATAGAGAATGCAGATTATTATAATTTTTTTTTTTTTTTATTTCCCTCTCAATATATCACTGTCGGTAACTGTCTCTTTAACATGTAACTGTGGCTCCGATGGAGCCGATTAAGTTGTAGTAGTGGGATGGCGTGTTTGTTGTGCACAAGTAACCTCTTGCTTGGAAGAGGTGTACTTGGTGACAGCCTTGGTGCCCTCAGACACGGCATGCTTGGCCAGTTCACCGGGCAGCAAGAGTCGGACAGCTGTCTGGATTTCCCGACTTGTAATGGTGGAGCGTTTGTTGTAGTGCGCCAGGCGGGAAGCCTCGGCAGCGATGCGCTCGAAGATGTCGTTCACGAAAGAGTTCATGATGGACATAGCTTTGGAGGAGACTCCTGTGTCGGGGTGCACTTGCTTCAGTGCCTTGTAGATGTAGATGCTGTAGCTTTCCTTCCTCCTGCGCTTCTTCTTCTTGTCACCCTTGGCAATGGCCTTCTGGGCCTTTCCAGCCTTCTTGGCAGCCTTTCCGGAAGTTTTGGGAGGCATGGCGGCACAGTTACTCGTGGCGCGGAGCGAGAGAATTGAAAACTGGCCCGACTAACTTTTCCTTATATACCGAGCGGGCCGCTCAGGATCAGACTGGCTGCAGCTACGGCTCTCTTACATTGGTTGGGTCCGCGAGACGGCCACCTGGCCTGATCCTGAGCGTGGTATAAAAGACCAAGGTGGCGGGCGGAAATTTAACTCCTATCACGAAAAGCAGCAGCAGCAACATGTCAGGACGCGGCAAGGGAGGCAAGGTGAAGGGCAAGTCAAAGTCCCGTTCTAGCAGGGCCGGACTCCAGTTCCCCGTGGGTAGGATCCACCGTCTCTTGCGTAAAGGCAACTATGCTGAGCGTGTTGGTGCAGGTGCCCCTGTGTACCTTGCAGCCGTCATGGAGTACCTGGCAGCAGAAGTGCTCGAGCTGGCCGGTAACGCCGCCCGCGACAACAAGAAGACCCGCATTATCCCGCGTCATCTTCAGCTTGCCATTCGCAATGACGAGGAGCTGAACAAGCTCCTGTCTGGAGTCACCATTGCCCAAGGGGGTGTCCTTCCTAACATCCAAGCTGTGCTCCTCCCCCAGAAGACAGAGAAGAAATAAGAACCCAAGGTTCGTTCACACAAGACAACCTAACCAAACAGGCTCCTTTCGGAGCCACAGGATATCACTTAAAGAGAGAAATATACGACATCAACGTTTTGCAGGATAACACTCTATTTTACGTGTAATTAGCATAGTATTGTGGAAATAGAGTGAAAATGTTTTTGAATGGTGTAGATGTGAAGGGGTACTGCGGGGGCCTGGGGTGGGGGACTTAAACGGGACTTAGAAGGGCGCAGAAGCAGCAGCAGCAGCCAGGGAGGCGACCTTATTTTCACTCTGGTTCATTGACAGTACACATTTACCAGCAGCATACATTGGAGTCATATTCTAACTGTTGACTAATCAGTGTGTGGGCTAGCCAATTTGGGATAAACAGCAAGAATGTAATGTCCTCAATGAAGTAATGACATAGTTCAAGATGTCTTTGACAGTGTCACATTCAATAATATAGTGCTTTAAAGGTGTATCACAAAGTTTACATGCTGAGTGTTCCGGTATGGGTACAGCGTTACTAACTAGCCAGATGTGTCTGTATCCTAACCTAATTCTGGCCACGACTACATCACACAGGCAAGTTGTTTGGACACTCTTCCTAGCCCCCTTGGTCCCTGTTCACCTACCTACTGTAGCAGTAAGTAGGTACCTGTTGTAAATCGAAACGTTGCCAATTTGTATTCAGGGAAAGTTGTTGGAGCTTCTAAACTTGAACTGACACAATCCGAGGAGTGGTGACCCGAGGATCACAGACACTATCTCTCCCTTCCTAACCTCCTGCTCCTTCCTCTGTCCTCCAAAAATTGAACCATGCTATCGCAAAGGTAATAATACAGGTAGAGACAACAACATATTTTCCTATTGTCTTATTATATATTAATAACAGAAACGCTGCCGCCATCCTGGAGGCTTTACATTGTCTCACTGTTCATTCCCTCCACAATTCTTCCTCTTACTTCTTCTTCTTCTTCCACCAATACTTTATTAACGGTGTATGTAAGTTTCACCATGTTTTGCACTCCAGCGGTAGAGCAAAGTATATTTTGTTAGCAATAAACCAAAAGCATATTTTATGGCCTAATCATCACTACATAGAACACCACCCATAAAGCATGATACTAGTAGACCACAAACTGCTATAAACACCCAAAGCATATTTTATTGCCTAATCATCCATCACTACATAGAACACCACTCATAAAGCATGATACTATTAGACCACAAACTGCTATAAACCCCGAAAATATACTATACTAGTGACTCTAATTGTGTTACCCAATATTATACGAAATAATACTATAAAACATAATAATAAACACACTAATAGTGTATATTAGTTGAATGCACAATCTGATGAGAAATCAAAAAAAAAAAAAAAAACATAACAATAACCTAGAAAGAGTGTAGAGTATTTTTGTGCAAACTATTATACTAGTAGATGGTCTAAGATAACTGTATGTGAAGGAAAAGGTGTGCTCTCCGCTCAAACTTTCTTTTTATGAAATCTCCTACTCCCCAGCTGAGCGGTACGCCCAATGGGAAACAAAACGTGGCACATAACACGCCGCCCGCCAGCTCTGGCTCGGTGAATAGGAATCAGTAATCGGGCGGAGTATAAACAACACCGCCGCCAATGTGCTCCTCCCATCTCTGAGGAAATCTGGCAGGCAACTTAGTATTATATTAGCATGTAATAATAATAACAATAATAATAATAATAATAATAATACTACTACTACTACTACTACTAATAATAATAATAATAATAATATTAATAATAATAATATTAATAATAATAACATGCAATTTCATTTTATAACACATACTAACAAAATAGTGTATAGCCTACTATACTTAACTATAATAGGTTAGGTTGCGTAGGAGGATCTAAAAAGTACAGTAGTATACACACACACACACACACACACACACTTCGCTACTATATGCCAGACGCTCCCCCGGCTTGACACAACCACTCTCCCTGCTTACCTACCAGCCCCCCCTTCCCACTGACTTAGTAGAAGTATTTGAAATAGCAAAACGCCTGGACAAACTAAAATTAAAACGCTCTACCACCCCCATTGACTTACCAATGAAACGCTTCAAGGAGTTCTCCCCGGAGCTTGCTAAACCCCTATACTCCATCATCAATGCTTCTCTCAGTCAAGCCAGATGCCCAGCTGACTGGAAGACCTCTTATGTATCACCAGTGCCCAAGTCAACCAGCCCACAATCCTTAAATCAGCTACGACCTATTGCAATCACCCCAATACCCAGCCTAATCTGTGAAAGTTTTGTGTTCGACTGGCTGGGCTTTTGCTGATATTGCAGGAGTCGTAGTAGACCCTCAGCAATTTGGCAACATGAAAACTTCCTCCACCACTGACTGACTGACTGTCTTGTCAGCTTTCTCGATTACATATACCGCCATCTCGAGAAACGAAAAACGTCTGTAGCTGTCGCCTTCATTGATTTCACTAAAGCGTTCGACCTAGTCGACCACAATATAATCATCAACTAAGCTATTGACCTCGGGCTTCGGAGAAGTCTTATTATACCAGGGCTTACAGACTTCCTCAGTGACCGACGCCAAGCTGTACGCTTCCGAGGGGCTGGCTGTCTCCACCTTTCAGTCACTCACCTGTGGCGTCCCCCAAGGCACCAAGATGGGACCACTCTGCTTCCTTATGCTCATCAATGATGCCCTAAGAGAAACCCCTGCTCGCTGGAAATATGTCGACGACTCCACCATTGGGATCAGCGTCAACAATTCTGCTCCAAACTATACCGCCCTTCATGATTTATTGAACAGTCTCCAAAACTGGGCCACCAACAACCATGGTTATGCACATCAACCTCTCCTCCGACATTGTCCCACCTCCTTCCATTACTCTAGGTCCGAACACACTCCAGGTTTTAGATTCCACGAAGCTCCTCGGCGTCACCATAGACAACAAACTAAATTAGAAACCACACGTCAGTGAAGTTATCAAATCCTCCAGTTTCCGTCTCCACCTCCTACTCCGACTCAAGTCCCTCGGTGTTCCTGCACACGAGCTCCTCAGTGTTTACACAACATTCATACTTCCCAAGCTCACCTGGTCTTCCTCCCTAAATGCCACACAACGTAAACACCTAGAAAAAGTGCAAAAGAGGCCATGCAAGATTATTCTCTCCCCTTCCTACTCCACATATCAAGAAGCGCTCAACACACTGACCGACCCTTTAGACTCTCACTGACCATCACCACGACCTCATCTGCCAATTTGATAAGAAGCTTCTACACCGGCTCCTACTACCATCTGAGATCCCTAGTCCGAGAATTGCTCTTCGACACCACAACCGCATCCAGCCCATACGTGCACGAACTGATCGCTATAAGAACAGCCCAGTCCCAACCATTGTAAAAATTATCGATAACGTGTAATAAATCAGTGTACTCACTCCCAGTAAACACTACTCCTTGCACTGTCACTATGTTGAAATGAACTGTAGTTTGAGCTTTTCCCCAGCTAGTTATTATATGTCTTATTTGTGTCACTCATGTTACTTGTATATTATTTGTAATTCGTAACCCATTCCCCAAATATGTAACTGTATATTTTCAGTCTTCTGGCTGCCAAGCTCTTTCAATAAACCGTTAATTATTATTATTATTATTATTATTATTTATATGTTGGTCCATACCAACTCACTCCCCTGAACCCTCCTCCCCACCGGACTATCAACAAGTTCTTGCCATAAGGTACTATCTCATTTGGCAAAGGAATGGAACCAGTGATGAATAGTGGTGAACAGTGCTTAACTCAGTGAAAAACAACTCGGCAGTTGAGTCTTACCCAAGCTAGCTAACCAGCTTCACACAGTGAGGTCCCAGGTACCCGGTTATACTTCCCCTGAGACTCCACGATAGAGAGGCCTGGGACCACACCTCACCCACTTGAATGAGTGAGTCATGTCGACCACGTGGTGTCCCCAAGATGCTACGACACCACGTAGTGAATGTTTGGCTACAGCATCATCATGTGAAGTTCCTCATAACACCATCTGTGAGGTAACTGCTACATCATCAGGCCCCTCATAACGCCATCTGTGAGGGAGTTACTACACCACGTGTCTGGTGTTCAACACCTCACCTTACATGATCTACGCGTGCAAACATTAATCTGTATGTTCACTGTGTGCTCCTTCACCTATCTCTAATGAGGGCTTTTGTTAAACCACCAATGTATGTACTAAGTCATTTGTGTCCAATGTATACTTTCGAAAAGCCCTTGTTTGGGGAAGGTAGGAGAGAGTAGTCGTCATTATTGTCCAAGCCACATTATTTATTTCTATATATAAGTAATGTAGGCTGGTTTTTAAATACCTCAATCCCCTAACGGTGCCGTTTGTATATTAAGAAATACCGAAGCCATACAGTACAACACCAGCGAATATGAAGTATCACTGTAACCGGCAACTGTTACTCACTCATACCTACATACATATATAGAGTCTTTACAGAATGATAGCAGACACGAGGAAGACGAACAACAAGAGGAGAGTTAGAAGAAAATCAACTTCAAGCTAAGAAGAAGAATACCAAGACATTTCCTTCAAACAAGAAAACAACACACACAATCAAGCCGACCAAACAATGAGAAACCATGGCGCAACCCAACACGCACCGGATGCTTGACCTGACTCTGTCCTGCCGCATCCAGGCGAGTTGCTGCTTAAAGTCCCTCACGCAAGCGCTGTTTAGCCACTGCACCTATTCTCTCCTCCTAAAATTCACTTCAATCCCCACTGTCAATAGCATGTTATGTATGTATGAATGATAACTGCAACTTTGCGTATTAAAACTCATTACTCTTACCGAAGTAATATAGTGCGTGGTTATGTTATGTCATGTTAGAATAGATTATAAACTACATTGGGTTACATTTCGTGAGGTTCGGTGACGTTACAGGAAGTTAGGTGAGGTACCTTGAGGTTAGGTGAATGTTAACTGACTGACAATTATTAGGAAGTGGTTCCAACTCGTGCATGCACCTCCTATACTCATACCACAAGTCCAGAATTAGAGAGGAACATGTTATTGGATTTATTTTCAACGATTTACTCAGTGTCTAACCAACTCTTTAGCGATTTAAATGTGGACCTAAAATTAGGTCCGTATATTTCTTTGTCGTGGTGGTGTTGGTGGTGGTGGTGGTGTGCGCCCGTCCATCAGGTTGATTAACCACCAAAACCATAAAGGGTGCGCCCCTGCCGTTTTAGGGCATACACCACATCCATGGCGGTGACGGTCTTCCTTTTTGCGTGCTCGGTGTAGGTGACGGCGTCACGGATGACGTTCTCCAGAAACACCTTGAGGACGCCGCGGGTCTCCTCGTAGATGAGGCCGGATATACGTTTAACACCTCCACGCCGAGCTAGACGACGAATGGCGGGCTTGGTGATACCCTGGATGTTGTCACGAAGCACCTTACGATGACGCTTGGCGCCACCCTTTCCAAGTCCCTTGCCGCCTTTGCCTCGTCCAGTCATGTTGTTGTGGTTGCTACTACAGGTGGTCCTGGTGTGGCTTCGCCCACGGTTTGGTGGGAGTAGGTGGCGTGCTGTGGACGCAGCGGTAGTATCGTTCATCCAAGGCCGTCCCTCCCTCTTGGAGGTGGGGCGTAGCTTGCGGATGACGCATGCGGCACTCGTGGCAAATGAGGTGGCCACTGAGGTGGAGAATGTCTGTATATAAGCCCGCCCGCCTGCCAGGCCGCCCGTATTTACTATTTCGTCGTCGAGATGGCCCGTACTAAACAGACTGCCCGCAAGTCCACTGGAGGCAAGGCTCCACGGAAGCAGCTTGCCACCAAGGCAGCTCGCAAGTCCGCCCCAGCCACCGGTGGTGTCAAGAAGCCCCATCGTTACAGGCCCGGAACCGTCGCCCTTCGTGAGATCCGTCGTTACCAGAAGAGCACAGAGCTACTCATCAGGAAGCTGCCCTTCCAGCGCCTGGTGCGTGAGATCGCCCAGGATTTCAAGACTGACCTGCGCTTCCAGTCGTCTGCCGTCATGGCTCTGCAGGAAGCCTCTGAGGCTTACCTGGTGGGTCTTTTCGAGGACACCAACCTGTGTGCCATTCACGCCAAGCGCGTTACCATCATGCCCCAGGACATCCAGCTGGCCCGGCGCATCCGCGGAGAGCGTGCTTAAGTCCTCTTCCTTGGGGAAAAAGAAAAAGCACAACAAAACCTACCAGACATCTATAACTCGGCCCTTCTCAGGGCCAAAGAACTGTTCTGAAGATAATTTTCATGACAATCGAAATGGTTGGTGGTAGGAGAGCGTTAATTTCGGTTACCCAAATCGCCTAACGGTAAGTTGGTAACATTCGTGCAGGCACGAATGTATAGTAGGTCATCAATTCGGGAGGTGGGTGGGTGCAACAAACAAGAGCTAGTAACAAATAAATGTATAAAGAATAAGTAAGTAAATAAATAAATAAAATAAAAGAAAATACAATAAAATACAATAAAATAAAATAAATTGTTTACATGAAATAGGCGTGCTGCAAACATGAAATGAAGCCCAAACACACTCCATGTATGTCACTTTGCAGTGGGTGTAAAAGTACTCCACGCAGAATTTATTTATTTATTTATTATGTTTCGATTTAGTCCGGTTTCTACGCCAATAGAGAATGCAGATTATTATAATTTTTTTTTTTTTTTATTTCCCTCTCAATATATCACTGTCAGTAACTGTCTCTTTAACATGTAACTGTGGCTCCGATGGAGCCGATTAAGTTGTAGTAGTGGGATGGCGTGTTTGTTGTGCACAAGTAACCTCTTACTTGGAAGAGGTGTACTTGGTGACAGCCTTGGTGCCCTCAGACACGGCATGCTTGGCCAGTTCACCGGGCAGCAAGAGTCGGACAGCTGTCTGGATTTCCCGACTTGTAATGGTGGGGCGTTTGTTGTAGTGCGCCAGGCGGGAAGCCTCGGCAGCGATGCGCTCGAAGATGTCGTTCACGAAAGAGTTCATGATGGACATAGCTTTGGAGGAGACTCCTGTGTCGGGGTGCACTTGCTTCAGTACCTTGTAGATGTAGATGCTGTAGCTTTCCTTCCTCCTGCGCTTCTTCTTCTTGTCACCCTTGGCAATGGCCTTCTGGGCCTTTCCAGCCTTCTTGGCAGCCTTTCCGGAAGTTTTGGGAGGCATGGCAGCACAGTTACTCGTGGCGCGGAGCGAGAGAATTGAAAACTGGCCCGACTAACTTTTCCTTATATACCGAGCGGGCCGCTCAGGATCAGACTGGCTGCAGCTACGGCTCTCTTACATTGGTTGGGTCCGCGAGACGGCCACCTGGCCTGATCCTGAGCTTGGTATAAAAGACCAAGGTGGCGGGCGGAAATTTAACTCCTATCACGAAAAGCAGCAGCAGCAACATGTCAGGAAGCGGCAAGGGAGGCAAGGTGAAGGGCAAGTCAAAGTCCCGTTCTAGCAGGGCCGGACTCCAGTTCCCCGTGGGTAGGATCCACCGTCTCTTGCGTAAAGGCAACTATGCTGAGCGTGTTGGTGCAGGTGCCCCTGTGTACCTTGCAGCCGTCATGGAGTACCTGGCAGCAGAAGTGCTCGAGCTGGCCGGTAACGCCGCCCGCGACAACAAGAAGACCCGCATTATCCCGCGTCATCTTCAGCTTGCCATTCGCAATGACGAGGAGCTGAACAAGCTCCTATCTGGAGTCACCATTGCCCAAGGGGGGGTCCTTCCTAACATCCAAGCTGTGCTCCTCCCCAAGAAGACAGAGAAGAAATAAGAACCCAAGGTTCGTTCACACAAGACAACCTAACCAAACAGGCTCCTTTCGGAGCCACAGGATATCACTTAAAGAGAGAAATATACGACATCAACGTTTTGCAGGATAACACTCTATTTTACGTGTAATTAGCATAGTATTGTGGAAATTGAGTGAAATTGTTTGAGAATGGTGTAGATGTGAAGGGTTACTGCGGGGCCTGGGGTGGGGGACTTAAACGGGACTTAGAAGGGCGCAAGAAGCAGCAGCAGCAGCAGCAGCAGCCAGGGAGGCGACCTTATTTTCAGTCAGGTTCATACACAAAGAAATACATCAGATTCATTGACAGTACAGTACACATTTACCAGTGTGGGCTAGCCAATTTGGGATAAAGAGCAAGAATGTAATGTCCTCAATGAAGTAATGACATAGTTCAAGATACAATAAGTGAGGTGGCCTGAAGTCTTTGATGACAGTGTCCCATTCAATAATATAGTGCTTTAAAGGTGTATCACCAAGTTTACATGCTGAGTGTTCCGGTATGGGTACAGCGTTACTAACTAGCCAGATGTGTCTGTATCCTAACCTAATTCTGGCCACGACTACATCACACAGGCAAGTTGTTTGGACACTCTTCCTAGCCCCCTTGGTCCCTGTTCACCTACCTACTGTAGCAGTAAGTAGGTACCTGTTGTAAATCGAAACGTTGCCAATTTGTATTCAGGGAAAGTTGTTGGAGCTTCTAAACTTGAACTGACACAATCCGAGGAGTGGTGACCCGAGAATCACAGACACTATCTCTCCCTTCCTAACCTCCTGCTCCTTCCTCTGTCCTCCAAAAATTGAACCATGCTATCGCAAAGGTAATAATACAGGTAGAGACAACAACATATTTTCCTATTGTCTTATTATATATTAATAACAGAAACGCTGCCGCCATCCTGGAGGCTTTACATTGTCTCACTGTTCATTCCCTCCACAATTCTTCCTCTTACTTCTTCTTCTTCTTCCACCAATACTTTATTAACGGTGTATGTAAGTTTCACCATGTTTTGCACTCCAGCGGTAGAGCAAAGTATATTTTGTTAGCAATAAACCAAAAGCATATTTTATGGCCTAATCATCACTACATAGAACACCACCCATAAAGCATGATACTAGTAGACCACAAACTGCTATAAACACCCAAAGCATATTTTATTGCCTAATCATCCATCACTACATAGAACACCACTCATAAAGCATGATACTATTAGACCACAAACTGCTATAAACCCCGAAAATATACTATACTAGTGACTCTAATTGTGTTACCCAATATTATACGAAATAATACTATAAAACATAATAATAAACACACTAATAGTGTATATTAGTTGAATGCACAATCTGATGAGAAATCAAAAAAAAAAAAAAAAACATAACAATAACCTAGAAAGAGTGTAGAGTATTTTTGTGCAAACTATTATACTAGTAGATGGTCTAAGATAACTGTATGTGAAGGAAAAGGTGTGCTCTCCACTCAAACTTTCTTTTTATGAAATCTCCTACTCCCCAGCTGAGCGGTACGCCCAATGGGAAACAAAACGTGGCACATAACACGCCGCCCGCCAGCTCTGGCTCGGTGAATAGGAATCAGTAATCGGGCGGAGTATAAACAACGCCGCCGCCAATGTGCTCCTCCCATCTCTGAGGAAATCTGGCGGGCAACTTAGTATTATATTAGCATGTAATAATAATAACAATAATAATAATAATAATACTACTACTACTACTAATAATAATAATAATATTAATAATAATAATATTAAAAATAATAACATGCAATTTCATTTTATAACACATACAAACAAAATAGTGTATAGCCTACTATACTTAACTATAATAGGTTAGGTTGCGTAGGAGGATCTAAAAAGTACAGTAGTATACACACACACACACACACACACACACACACACACACACACTTCGCTACTATATGCCAGACGCTCCCCCGGCTTGACACAACCACTCTCCCTGCTTACCTACCAGCCCCCCCTTCCCACTGACTTAGTAGAAGTATTTGAAATAGCAAAACGCCTGGACAAACTAAAATTAAAACGCTCTACCACCCCCATTGACTTACCAATGAAACGCTTCAAGGACTTCTCCCCGGAGCTTGCTAAACCCCTATGCTCCATCATCAATGCTTCTCTCAGTCAAGCCAGATGCCCAGCTGACTGGAAGACCTCTTATGTATCACCAGTGCCCAAGTCAACCAACCCACAATCCTTAAATCAGCTACGACCTATTGCAATCACCCCAATACCCAGCCTAATCTGTGAAAGTTTTGTGTTCGACTGGCTGGGCTTTTGCTGATATTGCAGGAGTCGTAGTAGACCCTCAGCAATTTGGCAACCTGAAAACTTCCTCCACCTCTGACTGACTGTCTTGTCAGCTTTCTCGATTACATATACCGCCATCTCGAGAAACGAAAAACGTCTGTAGCTGTCGCCTTCATTGATTTCACTAAAGCGTTCGACCTAGTCGACCACAATATAATCATCAACAAAGCTATTGACCTCGGGCTTCGGAGAAGTCTTATTATACCATGGCTTACAGACTTCCTCAGTGACCGACGCCAAGCTGTACGCTTCCGAGGGGCTGGCTGTCTCCACCTTTCAGGCACTCACCTGTGGCGTCCCCCAAGGCACCAAGATGGGACCACTCTGCTTCCTTATGCTCATCAATGATGCCCTAAGAGAAACCAACCCCTGCTCGCTGGAAATATGTCGACGACTCCACCATTGGGATCAGCGTCAACAATTCTGCTCCAAACTATACCGCCCTTCAGGATTTATTGAACAGTCTCCAAAACTGGGCCACCAACAACCATGGGTATGCACATCAACCTCTCCTCCGACATTGTCCCACCTCCTTCCATTACTCTAGGTCTGAACACACTCCAGGTTTTAGATTCCACGAAGCTCCTCGGCGTCAACATAGACAACAAACTAAATTAGAAACCACACGTCAGTGAAGTTATCAAATCCTCCAGTTTCCGTCTCCACCTCCTACGCCGACTCAAGTCCCTCGGTGTTCCTGCACACGAGCTCCTCAGTGTTTACACCACATTCATACTTCCCAAGCTCACCTGGTCTTCCTCCCTAAATGCCACACAACGTAAACACCTAGAAAAAGTGCAAAAGAGGCCATGCAAGATTATTCTCTACCCTTCCTACTCCACATATCAAGAAGCGCTCAACACACTGACCAACCCTTTAGACTCTCACTGACCATCACCACGACCTCATCTGCAAATTTGGTAAGAAGCTTCTACACCATCCCCGACACCGGCTCCTACTACCACCTGAGATCCCTAGTCCGAGAATTGCTCTTCGACACCACAACCGCATCCAGCCCATACGTGCACGAACTGATCGCTATAAGAACAGCCCAGTCCCAACCATTGTAAAAATTATCGATAACTTGTAATAAATCAGTGTACTCACTCCCAGTAAACACTACTCCTTGCACTGTCACTATGTTGAAATGAACTGTAGTTTGAGCTTTTCCCCAGCTAGTTATTATATGTCTTATTTGTGTCACGCATGTTACTTGTATATTATTTGTAATTCGTAACCCATTCCCCAAATATGTAACTGTATATTTTCAGCCTTCTGGCTGCCAAGCTCTTTCAATAAACCGTAAATTATTATTATTATTATTATTTATATGTTGGCCCATACCAACTCACTCCCCTGAACCCTCCTCCCCACCGGACTATCAACAAGTTCTTGCCATAAGGTACTATCTCATTTGGCAAAGGAATGGAACCAGTGATGAATAGTGGTGAACAGTGCTTAATTCAGTGAAAAACAACTCGGCAGTTGAGTCTTACCCAAGCTAGCTAACTACCTTCACACAGTGAGATCCCAGGTACCCAGTTATACTTCCCCTGAGACTCCACGATAGAGAGGCCTGGGACCACACCACACCCACTTGAATGAGTGAGTCATGTCGACCACGTGGTGTCCCCAAGATGCTACGACACCACGTAGTGAATGTTTTGCTAGAGCATCATCATGTGAAGTTCCTCATAACACCATCTGTGAGGTAACTGCTACATCATCAGGCCCCTCATAACGCCATCTGTGAGGGAGTTACTACACTACGTGTCTGGTGTTCAACACCTCACCTTACATGATCTACGCGTGCAAACATTAATCTGTATGTTCACTGTGTGCTCCTTCACCTTAAACCAACAATGTATGTACTAAGTCATTTGGGTCCAATGTATACTTTCGAAAAGCCCTTGTTTGGGGAAGGTAGGAGAGAGTAGTCGTCATTATTTTCCAAGGCACATTATTTATTTCTATATATAAGTAATGTAGGCTGGTTTTTAAATACCTCAATCCCCTAACGGTGCCGTTTGTATATTAAGAAATACCGAAGCCATACAGTACAACACCAGCGAATATGAAGTATCACTGTAACCGGCAACTGTTACTCACTCATACCTACCTACATATATATAGTCTTTACAGAATGATAGCAGACACGAGGAAGACGAACAACAAGAGGAGAAGAGTTAGAAGAAAATCAACTTCAAGCTAAGAAGAAGAATACCAAGACATTTCCTCCAAACAAGAAAACAACACACACAATCAAGCCGACCAAACACTGAGAAACCATGGCGGAACCCAACATGCACCGGACGCTTGACCTGACTCTGTCCTGCCGCATCCAGGCGAGTTGCTGCTTAAAGTCCCTCACGCAAGCGCTGTTTAGCCACTGCACCTATTCTCTCCTCCTAAAATTCACTTCAATCCCCCCTGCCACTAGCATGTTATGTATGTATGTATGTATGTATGTATGTATGCATGAATGATAACTGCAACTTTGCGTATTAAAACTCATTACTCTTACCGAAGTAATATAGTGCGTGGTTATGTTATGTCATGTTAGGATAGATTATAAACTACATTGGGTTACATTTCGTGAGGTTCGGTGACGCTACAGGAAGTTAGGTGAGGTACCTGGAGGTTAGGTGAATGTTGACTGACTGACTGACTGACAATTACTAGGAAGTGGTTCCAACACGTTCACGCACAACCTATACTCATACCACAAGTCCAGAATTAGAGAGGATCATGTTATTGGATATATTTTCAACGATTTACTCAGTGTCTAACCAACTCTTTAGCGATTTAAATGTGGACCTAAAATTAGGTCCGTATATTTGTTTGTCGTGGTGGTGGTGGTGGTGTGCGCCCGTCCATCAGGTTGATTAACCACCAAAACCATAAAGGGTGCGGCCCTGCCGTTTCAGGGCATAAACCACATCCATGGCGGTGACGGTCTTCCTTTTTGCGTGCTCGGTGTAGGTGACGGCGTCACGGATGACGTTCTCCAGAAACACCTTGAGGACGCCGCAGGTCTCCTCGTAGATGAGGCCGGATATACGTTTAACACCTCCACGCCGAGCTAGACGACGAATGGCGGGCTTGGTGATACCCTGGATGTTGTCACGAAGCACCTTACGATGACGCTTGGCGCCACC
>NW_024730809.1:0-1724 GCF_018991925.1 Homarus americanus
GTTATACTCGATCAGGGGACTTTGTTATACTCGATCTGAGGACTGTTATACTCGACCAGGGACTTTGTTATACTCGATCAGGGACTTTGTTATACTCGATCAGGGCCTTTATATTCAATTAGGGCCTTTGTTTTCTTTCGATCAGGGATTTTGTTATACTCGGCCAGGGCCTTTGTTATCTCGATCAGGGCCTTTGTAATACTCAATCAAGGTCCTTTGTTATACTCGATCAGGGACTTTGTTATACTCTCCCAGGGACTTTGTTATACGATCTGAGGACTTTGTTATACTCGATCAGGGGACTTTGTTATACTCGATCTGAGGACTTTGTTATATTCGATCAGGGACTTTGTATACTCGACCAGGGAACTTTGTTATACACGATCGGGGATATGTTATACTCCATAAGGGATGTGTTATACTCGATCAGGGGACTTTGTTATACTCGATCACGATGCTTTGTTATACTCAACCAGGCCTTTGTTATATTCGATCAGGGTCCTTTGTTATACTCGATCAAGGGACTTTGTTATACTCGATCAGGGAGTTGTTAAACTCGTTGAGGGGGCTTTGTTTTCCTCGATCAAGGTTCTTTGTTTTACTCCTTGAGGGTCGTTCTTATACTCCATCAGGGGCCTTTGTTATACTCGACCAGGGGACTTTGTTATATACTCGATCAGGGACTTTGTTATACTTGATCAGGGACTTTGTAATATTCGATCAGGGGCCTTTGTTATACTCGACCAGGGCCTTTGTTATCTCGATAAGGGACTTTGTTATTCTCGATCAGGGCCTGTTATACTCGACCAGGAGACTTTGTTAATACTCGATCAGGGGACTTTGTTAAACTTGATCAGGGGACTTTGTAATATTCGATTAGGGGGCTTTGTTATACTCGACCAGGTTACTTTCTTATACTCGATAAGGGACTTTGTTATACTTGTTTAGGGGCCTTTGTTATACCGATCAGGGGCATTACTATACTCGACCAGAAAACTTTGTTATGCACGATCAGGGGACTTTGTTATACACGATCAGGGGATCTTTGCTATACCTGATCAGGGGGCTTTGTTATACTCAACCAGAGTGACTTTGTTATATCTGATCAGGTGGATTTGTTATTCTCGAACTGGGGTCTTGTTATGCTCGACCAGGTGACTTGATATACCCGATCAGGGGCTTTTGTTTTCCCTCGATCAGGGGACTTTGTTATACCTCGATCAGGGTCTTGTTATGCTCGGACTCAGCCTTTGTTATGCCTGATAAGGACTCTTTGTTATTCTCGATCAGTGGCCCGGTTATACCGACCAGGGACTCTTGGTTATACCTGACCAGGGACTCTTTTGTTATTTCGATAAGGACTTTGTTACACACGATGATGGGTCTTGTTACACCTCGATGAGGGCCTTTTTTATACCAATCGGCGAGCCTTGTTATACTCGACTGGCGCGGGCCTTGTCATAATCGATCAGGGGACTTTTGTTACACCTCGATGAGGGCCTTTTGTTATACCTCGGGATCATGGGCCTTGTCATACTTTATGCGAGGGGAATTTGTTACACACGATGAAGGGCCTTTTGTTACACTCGCTGATGAGGGCCTTTTTTATACTCAATCAAGGGTCTTTGTTATACCTCGATCAAGGGCCCTTGTCATAATCGATCAGGGACTTTGTTACACCCGATGAGGGCCCTTGTTATACCTCTCGAAGTGGGGCCTTTGTT
>NW_024730810.1:0-11050 GCF_018991925.1 Homarus americanus
CAGTACCTGCCAACAACTTGTGTATGTTCAGTACCTGCCAACGACCTGTGTTCAGTGCCTGCCAGCAATAACCCCGCAATGTTTCCGGTACCTGCACAACAACCTGTGTTCAGTACCTGCCAACAACCTGTGTTCGAGTACTTGCCAACAACCTGTGTTCGGTACCTGCCAACAACCTGTGTTCAAGGTGCCTGCCAACAACCTGTGTTCAGTACCTGCCAACAACCTGTGTTCAGTACTGCAACAGCCTGTGTTCAGTACCTGCCAACCCAGCCTGTGTTCAATGCCTGCAGCCTGTGTTCAGTGCCTGCCAACAACCTGTGTTCAGTACCACCACCAACAACCTGTGTTTCAGTACCACCAACAACCTGTGTTCAGTACTACTGCCAACAACCTGTGTTCAGTACCTGCCAGCAACCTGTGTTCCAGTACGCCAACAACCTGTGTTCAGTACCTGACTTAGCCACCTGTGTTCGAGTACCTGCCAACAGCCTGTAATTCAGTCACTTGCCAACAACCTGTGTTAGTGCCTGCCAACAACCTGTGTTAGTGCCTGCCAACAACCTGTGCTGGTACCTACTTCCAACAACCTGTGTTGAGTACCTGCCAACAACCTGTGTTGAGTACCTGCAACAACTGTGTGATTTAAGTAACCTGCCAACAACCCTGTGTTCAGTGCCTGCCAACAACCTGTGGAACACCAGTACCTGCCAACAACCTGTGTTCAGTACCTGCCAGCAACCTGTGTTCAATACCTGCCAAACGGCACCATGTTCAGTACCTGCCAACAACCTGTGTTCCGGTACCTGCCAGCAACCTGTGTTCAATGCCTTACAGCAACTGTGGCTGGTACCTGCCAACTAACCTGTGTTTCATTACCCTGCCAACAACCTGTATGTTTAAGTACCTGCCAACAACCTGTGTTCAGTACCTGCCAACAACACCATGTTTCAGTACCTGCCAACAACCTGTGTTCAGTACCTGCCAACAACCTGTGTTCAGTACCTGCCAACAACCTGTGTTCCAGTACCTGCCAACAACCTGTGTTCAGTACCTGCCAACAACCTGTGTTCAGTACGCCAGCAACGCAATATTCAGTACTGCAACAACCTGTGTTCGGCACTGCCAACAACCTGTGTTCAGTATCTGCCAACAACCTGTGTTCAGTACCTGCCAACAGCACATGTTTGGTACCTGCCACAGCCTGTGTTCAGTACTGCCAACAACACTGTGTTCAATCGCACCCAACATGCACCAATGTTCAGTGCCTGCCCAGCAACTGCTGTTTCCAGTACCTGCCAACAACCTGTGTTTAAGTACCTGCCCAACAGCCTGTGTTCAGTACCTGCCAACAACCACAGTTCCAGTACCTGCCAAAGCAAGCCTGTGTTCAGTACCTACCCAACAACCCCTGTGTTCAGTATCTGCCAACAACCTGTGTTCGAGTACCACCAGCTTAGCCTGTGTTCAGTACCCTACAACAACCTGTGTTCAGTATCTGCCAACAACCTGTGTTCAGTACCTGCCAACAACCTGTGTTCCCGGTACCTGCCAACCTTGCAACAATTTCGGTACTGCAACAGCACAATGTTCAGTACCTGCCAACAACCTGTGTTCGGTGCCTGCCAACAACCTGTGTTCAGTACCTGCCAACAACCTGTGTTTCGTGCCACCAACAACCTGTGTTCAGTACCTGCCAACAACCTGTTCAGTACCTGCCAACAACCTGTGTTCAGTACCTGCCAGCAGCCTGTGTTTCAGTACCTGCCAACCTGTGCCTGCCAGCCTGTGTTCAGTGCACCAACAACCTGTGTTCAGTACCTGCCAACGACTTACTGTGTTCAGTACCTGCCAACAACCTGTGTTCAGTACTGCCAACAACCTGTGTTCAGTACCTGCCCAACAGCCTGTGTTTAAGTACCAACAACCTGTATTCAGTACCTGCTAGCCTGTATTTCAGTACCTGCAACAACCTGTGTTCAGTATCTGCCCAACAACCTGTGATTTCCAGTACCTGCCAACAACCTGTGTTCAGTGCACCCAACAACCTGTTCCAGTGCCTGCCAACAGCCTGTGTTCCAGTATCTACTGACAACCTGTGTTCAGTACCTGCCCAGCAGCCTGGCAATTAGTACCTGCCAACAGCACATGTTCAGTGCCTGCCAGCAACCTGTGTTCAGTATCTGCCAACAACCTGTGTTTCATTTTACCCAACAACCTGTGTTCAAAGTACCTGCCAACAACCTGCTGTTGAGTACCCTGCCAACAACCTGTGTTCAGTACCTGCTAAACAACACCATTGTTCAGTACCTGCTAACAGCCTGTGTTCAGTACCTGCACCAACAACCTGTAATTTCGAGAGTACCTGCCAAGCAAGCCTGTGTTCAGTACACCTGCCAACAACCTGTGTTCAGTACACCTTTGTGTACCATGTTCATTTTCTTAACGCCTGTGTTCAGTACCTGCACCAACAACCTGTGTTCGAGTACCTGCAACAACCTGTGTTTCAGTACCTGCCAACTTAACCTGTGTTGTTCCAGTACCACCAACAACCTGTGTTCAGTACCTGCCAACCAGCCTGTGTTCAGTACCTGCCAACAACCTGTTCAGTACTGCCCCAACAACCTGTATTCAGTACCTGCCAGCAACCTGTGTTCAGTACCCAACAGCCTGTGTTCCATTGCCTGCCAACAACCTGTGTTTCGTGCCTGCCAACAGCCTTAATGTTCGAGTACCTGCCAACAACCTGTGTTCAGTACCTACCAACAACCTGTGTTCAGTACCTGCCAACAACCTGTGTTCAGTACCGCCAACAACCTGTGTTCAGTACCTGCCAACAACCTGTGTTCAGTACCTGCCAACAACTGTGTTCCAGTGCCTGCCAGCAAAGCCTGTGTTCGAGTACCTGCCAACAACTAATGATTTCAGCACCTGCCAACAACCTGTGTTCAGCACCTGCCAACAACCTGTGTTCAGCACCTGCTGGCACAGCTGTGTTCAAGCACCTGCCAACAACACCAATATTCGTGCCTGCCAACAACCTGCCTTGTTCAGTACCTGCCAACAACTTTCGCCAGTACCTGCCAACAACGCAATGATTTCCAGTACCTGCCAACAACCTATTGTTCAGTACCAACAACCTGTGTTCAGTACCTGCCAACAACCTGTGTTCAGTACCTGCCAACAACCTGTGTTCAGCACCTGCCAACAACACTGTGTTCAGCACCTGCCAGCAACCTGTGTTCAGCACACTGCAACAACCCTGTGTTCCAGTACCTGCCAGCAACCTGTGTTCAGTACCCCTGCACCAACAACCTGTGTGTTCGAGTACCTGCAACAACCTGTGTTGGTACCAACAACCTGTGTTCAGTACCTGCCAACAACCTGTGTTCAGTACCTGCCAACAACCTGTGTTCCAGTACCTGCCAACAACCTGTGTTCCAGTACCTGCCAACAACCTGTGTTCAGTACCACCAACAACCTGTGTTCAGTACTTACCAACAACCTGTGTTCAGTACCTGCCAACAACCTGTATTTCAGTACTTGCCAACAACCTGTGTTCAGTACTTGCCAACAACCTGTGTTCAGTACCTGCCAACAACCTGTGTTCAGTGCCTGCCAACAACCTGTGTTTCCAGTACCTGCCAAGCAACCTGTGTTCAGTACCTGCCCCTAGCAATATAATGTTCAAAATGCCTGCCAGCAACCTGTATTTCATTTTGCAGCTTAACCTATGTTTCAGTACTTGCCAACAACCTGTGTTCAGTACTTGCCAACAACCTGTGTTCAGTATACCAACAACCTGTGTTCAGTACTTGCCAACAACCTGTGTTTAGTACCTGCCAACAACCTGTGTTCGAGTACCTGCCAACAGCATGTTCAGTACCTGCCAACAACCTGTGTTCAGTACCTGCCAACAACCTGTGTTCAGTACTTGCCAACAACCTGTGTTCGGTACCTGCCAACAACCTGTGTTCAATGCGCAACAACCTGTGTTCAGTACTTGCCAGCAACCTGTGATTTCGATGCTTGCCAACAACCTGTGTTTCGAGTGCGCAACAACCTGTGTTTCAGTACCTGCCAACAACCTGTGTTCAGTACTGCCAACAACCTGTGTTTCAGTACCTGCCAGCAACCTGTGTTCGAGTACCTGCCAACAACCTGTGTTCAGTACCTGCCAACAACCTGTGTTCAGTACCTGCCAACAACCTGTGTTTCAGTACTTGCCAACAACCTGTGTTCAGTACTTGCCAACAACCTGTGTTCAGTACCTGCCAACAACCTGTGTTCAGTACTTGCCAACCTGTGTTCAGTACTTGCCAACAACCTGTGTTTAAGTACCTGCCAACAACTGTAATTTCCGAGTACCTGTAATAACCTGTGTTCAGTACTTGCCAACAACCTGTGTTCAATTGCTTGCCAACAACCTGTGTTCAGTACCTGCCAGCAACCTGTGTTCAGTACGCACTTGCCAACAACCTGTGTTCAGTACTTGCCAACAACCTGTGTTCAGTACTTGCCAACAACCTGTATTTCGAGTACCTGCCAACAACCTGTGTTCAGTACCTGCCAACAACGAGTTGTATGTTCAGTACCTGCCAACAACCTGTGTTCAGTACCTGCCAACCTGTTCAGTACCTGCCAACAACGCGACTCACAGAATGAAGGGATCAGTCAGTGTAAACAAAGACGGTTATACCCGACGGCCTGAGATCACTCTTGGCCCACGACGACCGCCCTCCGCCACCCCTCCGCCCCATCCGCCGCCCTCCGCCACCTCGCCCCCATCCGCCGCCCTCCGCCACCCTCACACACCAACACACATATTCAACCACTTGCATTATTATTATTTTTCATATAGGTGATATAGTTTATCTGTCTGGTAAGATGTCTGTGTGCACGCTATAGTGAGGTCTGTGTCAGTGTGGGTGCATGACCTTGCAGTCTCATCACCTCAGCAAGACACCAGACTGTAGAGCATGAAGTCAATTCTGTAAATAAATCTGTTTAAAGAAGGAGAATAAACGGAGAAAATACTTATTAAAAGTAGCAAGTAAAGAACTAACCTAACCCTAACCTAACCTAACCTAACCTCATCTCCCAAATAGTGTTTGGCTAAGTAGTCTTTGGTGAAATAATCTCTGATGAGGAGTCTTCAGGTGCTCCGAGTAAAGTAGGTGCTCAGGTGACTTGCTGTACATCAAGCAGCTGGTGGTATGTCCAGGCACGGTGCAATATCCGGCAGTGTCTCAAGAGGGCGGCACCTACACTCTTTGCCACTAATGAGTGTTCAATCGTCTCACTATATCAAAAAACACTATATTAATATAACATAATTATACTGTAATGTTATAGTCTACAAAAGCCTGAATATAGGTATAGGTGAGAAACTTATGGGATAGTGCCACAAGGCCTGGGAGTGTCACCTGGCACTTGGTACTGGGAGGGTGAAAGGGTAGTTATCTCCTCTCACGACCCCACGCGGCGACTGGCACCTTGCCCTCAACCACCACCACCACCACCACCACCTGTTGATCTGATTCAGTAATAATTATCAGCCTTATATCGTTAAGTGACATCAACAGGTTCTCTAATAGCCTTTACCGTCATCTACTGTGTTGTATCGAGACTTGAGTTGCGATGTTTGTCTTGTCTTGTCTTGTGTGTCTGTCTGTGTTACGTGTTGTTTATGTTCCTGTCCTGTTTGTTTACCTGTTGTCGTCACTGTCCTGTTTACTGTGAGGTTTATCTATTGTCGTCACTGTCCTGTTTACTGTGTTTGTTTACCTGTTTTCGTCACTGTCTTGTTTACTGTTTGTTATTTGTTGGCGTCACTGTCCTGTTTACTGCGTTTGTTTACCTGTGTCGTCACTGTCCTGTTAACTTGTTGTCGTCACTGTCCTGTTAACTTGTTGTCGTCACTGTCCTGTTTACTTGTTGCCGGTACTGTCCTTTTTACTGTCTGTTTGTTTACCTATTGTCGTCACTGCTGTTTACTTGTTGTCACTGTCCTGTTTACTCTCTGTTTGTTTACCTGTTGCCGTCATTCCTGTTTACTGTCTGTTTATTTACCTGTTGTCATCACTGATGGGTGTTGTGTGTACATGTTGCTGTGTGTACATGTTGCTGTGTGTATATGTTGGTCTGTATACTCATCTGTATACATGTCACTGTGTACATAATGGTGTGTGTACTTTCTGGTGTGTGTGTGTACTTGTTTTTTTGTGTGTGTACTTGTTTTTTGTGTGTGCGTGTGTGTGTGTGTGTGTGTGTGTGTGTGTGTGTGTGTGTGTGTGTGTGTGTGTGTGTGTGTGTGTGTGTGTGTGTGTGTGCGTACTTGTGTGTGTGTGTGTGTGTGTGTGTGTGTGTGTGTGTGTGTGTGTGTGTGTGTGTGTGTGTGTGTGTGTGTGGGTGCTGGTGTGTGTATATTTGCTGGTGTATGTATACCTGCTGGTGTGTGTATACCTGCTGGTGTGTGTATACTTACTGGCGTGTGTGTTTTACTGGCTGGTGTGTGTACGAACATAGTCACACATCATCACTGGCCTGTAAGTATTTGAACCAATATGCAAATGAGTTTAGCATCCAGTTAATTACATTCTGATGCAAATGTCGGCGTGAGTCTGACGAGCGTCCTGGCGGTGTTACGCTCCCAGGCCCTCCCTCCGGCCACCGCTGCTGCCTGCTGAACCTCGCTTCCTCCTTCCAGCCATGTAACGTGCAGGAAGCAGGAGAGTGAAGGTACTAATACCGGGAGTGACGGAGGCTGGAAGTGAGGTCGGTAAAGGCTGCTCTTAGATAAGGTTGGTCTCATGCTTCTGATGTTGTTGACGTGTTGGTGGAAGAGGAATGTTCATGGCACCTGGATCAGTGACACAGCCTCCGGGTGCTAAAGTAACACCTTGCTTACGTATTTGATCACATCCTCCGGGAAGGGTGTTGTGAAATGGGCAGGATGAAGGTACATAAAGCACTTGGTGTATAGTTTATGTGAAGGCCCAATTAGGCGCTGACGACGATGGAGCGGACCGTCCAGTCGAAGAGTTTGGTGAGGAGGGGCGTGAGGGCCAGGGCACGAGGTCTTGCAGGACACGTGCCCTATTACCAACAGCACATCCCAGCGACACGTAGATTGTAGTGAAGGGACGACGGGTAGATGAGGGCGCGGGTGATGGCTTCCTGCTGTAGCCCAGGAGCTTCTAGGGCGTCGGACTCTCTTAGGGCGTGGGGGAGCGGCTCCTGCTGCGCTGACGGGAGGATAATACTGGCGTCCCGGCTCGGCTGCTGGCTCTAGAACACGGCAGGGACTCCGTGGACTGACAGGGGACACACTGAAATCGACTGCGGCGGAGAACGTGGGCGTGGTGTGACAGGGAGTATGAAGGCGTGGATCTGCGTGTGTATGAAGGCGTGTACGTAGGCGTGGAACTTCCACTTCTGTACTGACGTCGTCGCCGCCACTCTCCAGAGAGGAATAAGGTGAAGCGCGCTGTCCATGTGGAGTGACCTTTCAAACTGTTCGTGGTAGGAGTGTGACCCCAGGGTGACGCCGTGCTGGCCATGACGGCGAGGTAGGTACTGGTCCTTCTCCACACACACACACACACCGGCCCTCACACTCACCGCACAGTTATCTCCTGGACTCTGATTTTCTTTAGAAGTTTGTAATTTTTTCTTACTTTTACTACTCATTCACTGCACGGTAAAGACTCATATATTACTTGTGGTACACGTCCTCAACACTACTAAGCCACTACTCGTCCCATAAACCAATTCTGTGCATTTCTTTAACACTGGTGTTGGCAGACTACTGGTCCCCTAAGACTGGGGAGGAGAACACGCCTCTTAACGCTGACGGTATTCTACGCCACCACGGAGCTGCACGTCTCACTGCATCACTATACTAAGACACTCTCACTACAAGACAGGCCCCGACAAGTTCTCCCTGGCACGAACTTACACACTCATACACACCCCACTCAGGGCTATTCCCGGCTTAAGGCTTTGGCTCCTGACATTGCCTGTTGGCTCGAGACTGTACGAAGCCCGCGTCTCGTGGGCGTGTGTAATGGGAGTGGTAACACGGGGACCTCCTCGACCTCTCCTTATCCTAAGCGTTCGTAAACATTTTTTTCGGTTTTGTCTTAACATCAAAACAGAACTTGGGTGAATAGATGGATTTATGCTGAGCAAAATGAAGTGTTGTGTATGACGAGACTAGGACAGACCTTCACACTCCTCCATCAACTCACTGCAGCTACACCATCAGCGATCACATGAGGGTGAAGCTGTTGCCAAGATTGACACCACCACCACACACCACCACAACCATCGCCTCCACCTCCTCTTCCTCCTCCTCCTCCTCCTCCTCCTCCTCCTCCTCCTCCTCCCTCCTCCTCCTCCTCCTCCTCCTCCTCCTCCTCCTCCTGGCTCATATAAGATAATCCTCTCAAGTCGTCTTCAGTATTCGCTATGGCCTGAGTCACTGTGTTTACATATAAGAAGTGAACTGAAGCATGACGTGTGTGGTGTGTATGTCTTGTTGACGTGTGTTCCCGCCACCAGACACCGTGGGGACATCTATGGCTGCTTCCTCCGTTATAAATGTATAGTTCCATCACCATTCCCTAACAAACAGTAAATAATGAAGGATATAGACGCCGATGAACAGTAAGGTGAGTGTGGTGACAGGGAAGATGGAGTGACAGTATAAGCCCTTCTGGGGTCACGTGACTTACAGAGGTAAACAAACCAGGATCCATCTGGTCAAGGTTCTTAGTGTGGATAGTTACGTAGTTGAAAATACAGGAATCCACCTTGATTAGTGGACTTATGATCTCTCTCACACACACACACACACGCATGGACACACACACACACACACACACACACACACACACGAGGGCAGTGACCGGGTGAAAAATGGGGAATGTTAACGAGAATACACCTCATGGAAGCGGTGATAATGTCTCCTGGTTACTGACACACAGCTGCCGCCTCGTGTCATACATTACACCTCATAACCAACGGTGTATCGGGGGTCGTGCGTGGTTGGGAGGCTGACGTGTTCATTATGAGAGGTCATCAACTCCCAGCATGATTTGTCGTATCATGATCTAATTTAATCTCACCTCACTTCACCTAGCTAATTCTAACCTAACCCTAGCACTTTCTGACCTAACCTAACCTAACCCTAACCTTTCCTGACCTAACCCAACCTAACCCTAACTAACCCTAACCTAACCTTTCCTGACCTGACCTAACCTCACCTAACCTCACCTAACCTCACCTAACCTAACCTAACCTAACCTCACCTCACCCTAACCTAACCTAACCTAACCTCACCTAACCTCACCTCACCTAACCTAACCTAACCTAACCTAACCTAACCTAACCTAACCTAACCTAAGACTACCACCACCCATAAGGCGTCTCTCAAAATAATCGTAGCATCATTTCTAAATTATTATATTGTATGTTATTGTAGTATCTGGTAAAAACAAAATGTTACTGGTTGTAAATGAGTGAGGGAGAGCTAACCTTCTACTCTTCCTCCATCCCTCCTTCTCCTCTCTCTCCCTACTTCCTTCCTCTCTCCCTCCTTCACTTACTCTCTCCCTCTTTCCTTTCTCTCTCCGTCCTTCCCTTCTCTGCCCCTCCGCCCTTCCTTCCTCTCTCTCTTTCCTTTCCTCTCTCTCTTCTTCCTCTCTCCTTCTACCCTTCCTCTCTCTCCTTTTCCCCCCTCCTCTCTGCCTCTTCTCCTTCTTCCCTCCTTCTTCCTCTTCTCCTTATCCCTACTTTCCTCCTTCCCTTCCTCTCCCTACTTCCCCCTCTTTCCTCTCCCCCCTCCTTCCTCTACCTCCCTTCCTTCCTCCTGCCAGCTCCACCAGTGCTCCTCTCCGGCCTTTACACACAGGGAGGAAAACAGTTGATTCTTATATTGTTCTATCTCAGGTGTTAACACGTATGGAGTTTATTTCCGGGTAGAGGCGACCAACACCTTTGTGGATATATATATGTATAGTTGTGGCTGCTAGGATATTTATAAAAACAAAGCCTAATTTAGAGTTAACAATGAAGAAACTTGAGAATTGTCATGTAATCCAACAGTCAGGTGGGTTAGGTTGGGTTTGATTAGGTTAGGGTTAGATCAGGTCAGTTTAGTTTAGGTTGGTTGTTTAATTATCAAGTGAAATAAGCTGAGGATGATCTTCATGTGATCAAGAAATATTCCCTTGACGTAATGTGGCTGTGTGTGCAACTTCCTCCACCATGGTTGACACATATGTACATGAGTTCCAAATTGATTACTGGTACGTCCGTTTTATCTTGTCATACTGTCAATAAAATTTGGCCTTGACGAAACAGACAGACGTGCATAATTCTAAACTGATTGTAATGTTGACAGGCGAGGCAAGTTTGTTGTTGGCCTTGACGAAACAGACAGACGTGCATGAATTCTAAACTTGTTAATGTTGAGCGAGAACAGGAGTGTGTTTTGTGTTGGGAGGAGATCTAGAAATTGGTAACCGAGTTTGTTTATGTTTAGATGACGACGATGTTTAATGCCCGGCCGGCATGGCCGTCCATCCCGCTGAGCCGCTGGGTAGTGCTCCTCACGTTTTTTCTTTTATGTCGTTTACTTTTAATGTAGTTTATAGTTTGAATTAAGACTCTCTCTCTCTCTCTCTCTCTCTCTCTCTCTCTCTCTCTCTCTCTCTCTCTCTCTCTCTCTCTTTGAGAGGTGACAGTAACTTTGTTTATGTTATATACAAGACAGAACTGCTGCATTAACTAACCTCAGGACATAAACACGATTACATACACACATACAACCACCCATGCATTAGCTGTTTTTTTTAACTTTTGACAAAAGTACAGACGTCCAATGGCAGCCACACACACACACACACACACACTGAACACATACATCACAAGACAGAGACCACAGCCTTGCAGTTTCTTAGTTATCCCTGAAATAATATGGATTAGTTTTCTTTAATCACTCGTTTTCTTTCTCCCGGCTCAAGGTGTTCAGCAATACGTAATA
>NW_024730811.1:0-50073 GCF_018991925.1 Homarus americanus
CTCCCTGGTGTTTCTCTGTCACTCCCAGGTACACCTCAGACACTTCCAGGTACACCTCAGACACTCCCAGGTACACCTCTGACCTCCCAGGTACACCTCAGACACTCCCAGGTACACCTCTGAACTCCCAGGTACACCTCTGACACTCCCAGGTACACCTCAGACCTCCCAGGTACACCTCTGACACTCCCAGGTACACCTCAGACACTCCCAGGTACACCTCTGACACTCCCAGGTACATCCTGACACTCCCAGGTACTCCTCTGACCTCCTGTTACTTCTCTGACACTCCCAGGTACTCCACTGACACTCCCTGGTACACCTCTGACACTCCCAGGTACACCTCTGACACTCCAGGTACACCTCTGACCTCCCAGGTACACCTCCTGACACTCCAGGTACACCTCTGACACTCCCAGGTACACCTCTGACCTCCCAGTTACACCACTGACCTCCCAGGTACACCTCTGATGCTCCCAGGTATACCTCTGACACCCCAGTTACACCTCAGACACTCCCAGGTACACCCTGACACTCCCAGGTACACCTGACCTCCCAGATACACCTCTGATACTCCCAGGTACACCTCTGACACTCCCAGGTACATCTACGATACTCCCAGGTACACCTCCGATAGTCGGTGCACCTCTGACCTCCAGGTACTCCTCTGACACTCCCTGGTTCACCTCTGACCCTCCCACGCACTACACTCCTGCCACACCTCTAACACTCCCAGGTACACCTCCGACCTCCCAGGTACACCTCCGACACCTCCCAGGTACACCTCCGACCCTCCCAGGTACCCACTGACACTCCTGGTACATCTGGCACTCCCAGGTACACCTCTGACCTTGCACACCTCAGACCTCCCAGGTACACCTGACACTCCCAGGTACACCTCTGACACTCCTGGTACTCCTGACGCTCCCAGGTACACCCCTGACCTCCCAGGTACACCTCTGACACTCCCAGGTACTCCTCTGACCTCCCAGGTACACTTCCGACACTCCCAGGTACACCTCTGACACTCCAGGTACCTCATACACTCCTGGTACACCTCAGACACTCCCTGGTACACCTCAGACACTCCCAGGTACACCTGACACTCCCAGGTACACCCCTGGCACTCCCAGGTACTCTCACTGACACTCCCTGGTACACCTCTGACACTCCCAGGTACACCTCTGACCTCCCAGGTACACCTCTGACACTCCCAGGTACACCTCAGACACTCCCAGGTACACCTCTGACACTCCCAGTTACCTCTGACACTCCCAGGTACACCTCTGACCTCCCAGGTACATCCAAACACTCCCAGGTACACCTCGACACTCCCAGGTACACCTCTGACACTCCCAGGTACTCCTCGGCACTCCTGGTACACCCTGACCTCCCAAGTACCACCTCTGACATTCCCAGGTACACCTCAGACATTCCCCAGGTACCCCAAGCACTCCCAGGTTCACTGAAACTCCCATTACCTCTGACACTCCGAGGTACACCCCAGACACTCCCAGGTACACCCTGACACTCCCAGGTACTCCTCTGACACTCCCAGACACTCCCAGGTACACATCTGACTCTCCCAGGTACATCTCTGACACTCCCAGGTACACCTCTAACACTCTCAGGAACACCTCCGACACTCCCAGGTACACCTCTGACACTCCAAGGTACACCCCAGACACTCCCAGGTACACATCTGACACTCCTAGGTACACCTCTGACACTCCCAGGTACACCTCTGACACTCTCAGGAACACCTCAGACACTCCCAGGTACACCTCTGACACTCCCAGGTACACCTCTGTCACTCCCAGGTACACCACTGACACTCCCAGGTACACCTCTGATACTCCCAGTTATACCTCTGACACTCCCAGTTACACCTCCGACAATCCCAGTTACACCCCTGACACTCCCTGGTACACCCCTGACACTCCCAGATACACCTCTCATACTCCCAGGTACACCACTGACACTCCCAGGTACACACCCGATACCTCCAGGTACACCTCCGATAGTCCCAGGCACACCTCTGACACTTCCATGTTCACCTCTGACACTCCCAGGTACACCAATGACACTCCCAGTTACACCTCTGACACTCCTAGGTACACCATTGACACTACCAGGTACACCTCTGACACTCCCAGGTACTCCTTTGACGCTCCCAGGTACTCCTCTGACACTCCCAGGTACACCTCTGACACTCCCAGGTACACCTCTGACACTTCCAAGTACACCGCTGACACTCCCAGGTACACCGCTGACACTGCCAGTACACCTCAGACACTGCCAGGTACACCTTTGACACTCCCAGGTACAACTCAGTCACTCCCAGGTACACCTCAGACACTCCCAGGTGCACCTGTGACACTCCCAAGTGCTTCTCTGACACTCACAGGCACACCTCTGACACTCCCAGGTACACCTCAGACACTCCCAGGTACACCGCTGACACTCCCAGGTACACCTCTGACACTCCCAGGTACACCTCTGACACTCCCAGGCACACCTCTGACACTCCCTGGTACACCTCAGACACTCCCAGATACACCTCTGACACTCCCAGGTACACCTCTGACACTCCCAGGTACACCACTCACGCTCCCAGGTACACCAATGACACTCCCAGGCACTCCACTGACACTCCCTGCACACCTCTGGACACTCCCCAGGCACACCCCTGACACTCCCAGGCACACCTCTTACAACTCCCCTGTCTCCCCTGACACTCCCCAGGTACTCCCAGACACTCCCAGGTACACCCCAGACACCCCAGGCACATCTCTGACACTCCAGGTACACCTCTGACACTCCCAGGTACACCTCTGACACTCCCAAGTACACCTCTGACACTCCCATGTAGACCTCTGACTCTCCCAGGTACACCCCTGACACTGCCAGGTACACCTCTGACACTCCCAGATACACCTCTGACACTCCCAGGTACTCCACTGACATTCCCTGGTACACCTCTGACACTCCCAGGTACACCTCTGACACGCCCAGGTACACATCTGACACTGCCAGGTACACCTCTGACACTCCCAGGTACACATGTGACACTCCCAGGTACATCTCCGAGACTTCCAGGTACACCTCAGACAGTCCCAGGTACACCGCTGACACTCCCAGGTACACCTCTGACTCTCCTTGGTACACCTCCGACACTCCCAGGTACACCTCCGACACTCCCAGGTACATTTCTCACACTCCCACGTACACCTCTGACTCTCCCAGGTACACCTCTGACACTGCCAGGTACACCTCTGACACTCCCAGGTACACCTGTGACACTCCCAGGTACATCTCCGACACTTCCAGGTACAACCTCTGGCACTCCCAGGTACACCTCCGATATTCCCAGGTACACCTCCGATACTCCCAGGTACACCTTTGACACTCCCAGGTACTCGACTGACACTCCCTGGTACACCTCTGACACTCCCAGGTACACCTCTGACACTCCCAGGTACACCTCCGACACTCCCAGCTACACCTCTGACACTCCCAGGTACACCTCTTACACTCCCAGGTACACCTCAGACACTCAGGTACATCTCTGACACATGAGTACACCTCTGACACTCCCAGGTACCTCTGACTTGCTCCAAGTACACCTCTGTGCTCCCAGGTAACCTCCGGCACTCCCAGGTACTTTTGAACCTCCCCATATACACCTCTGACATTCCCAGGTACTCATCTGACACTCCTAGGTACACCTCAGACACTCCCAGGTACGCCCCTGACACTCCCAGGTACACCCCTGACACTCCCAGGTACACCTCTGACATTCCGAGGTTCACTCCAGACACTCCCAGGTACTCCTCTGACACTCCCAGGTACACCTCAGACACTCCCAGGTACACCCCAAACACTCCCAGGTACACATCTGACACTCCCAGGTACACCTCTGACACTATCATTTACACATCTGACACTCTGAGGAACACATCTGACACTCTCAGGAACACCTCCGACACTCCCAGGTACACCTCTGACACTCCCAGGAACACCTCCGACACTCCCAGGTACTCTACTGACACTCCCTGGTACACCCTTGACACTCCCAGGTACACCTCTGACACTCCCAGGTACAACTCAGACACTCCCAGGTACACCACTGACACTCCCTGGTACACCCCTGACACTCCCAGGTACACCCCTGACACTCCCAGGTACACTTCTGGCACTCCCAGGTACTCGTCTGACACTCCCTGGTACACCTCCGACACTCCCAGGTACACCTCTGACACTTCCAGGTACACCTCATACACTCCCTGGTACACCTCAAACACTCCCAGGTAAACCTCTGACACTTCCAGGTACACCTCTGACACTCCCAGGAACTCCACTCCCTGGTACTCCTGTGACACTCCCAGGTAGACCCCTGACACTCCCAGGTACACCTCAGAGAAACCCAGGTACACCCATGACACTCCCAGGTACACCCCTCACTCTCCCAGGTACACCTCTGACACTCCCAGGTACACCCCAGACACTCCCAGATACACCCCTGACACTCCCAGGTACACCCCTGACACTCCCAGGTACACCTCTGACACTCCCAGGTACACCCGAGACACTCCCAAGTACACTTCTGACACTCCCAGGTACTCCTCTGACATTCCCAGGTACACCTCAGACATTCTCAGGTACACCCCTGTCACTCCCAGGTTCACCTCTGAAACTCCCAAGTACACCTCTGACACTCCGAGGTACACCCCAGACACTCCCAGGTACACCCTGACACTCCCAGGTACTCCTCTGACACTCCCAGGTACACCTCAGACACTCCCAGGTACACCCCAGACACTCGCAGGAACACATCTGACTCTCCCAGGTACATCTCTGACACTCCCAGGTACACCTCTGACACTCTCAGGAACACCTCCAACACTCCCAGGTACACCTCTGACACTCCAAGGTACACTCCAGACACTCCCAGGTACACATCTGACACTCCTAGGTACACCTCTGACACTCCCAGGTACACCTCTGACACTCCCAGGTACACCTCTGTCACTCCCAGGTACACCTCTGTCACTCCCAGGTACACCACTGACACTCCCAGGTACACCTCTGATACTCCCAGTTATACCTCTGACACTCCCAGTTACACCTCCGACAATCCCAGTTACACCCCTGACACTCCTTGGTACACCCCTGACACTCCCAGATACACCTCTCATACTCCCAGGTACACCACTGACACTCCCAGGTACACACCCGATACCCCCAGGTACACCTCCGATAGTCCCAGGCACACCTCTGACACTTCCATGTTCACCTCTGACACTCCCAGGTACACCAATGACACTCCCAGTTACACCTCTGACACTCCTAGGTACACCATTGACACTACCAGGTACACCTCTGACACTCCCAGGTACTCCTTTGACGCTCCCAGGTACTCCTCTGACACTCCCAGGTACACCTCTGACACTCCCAGGTGCACCTCTGACACTCCCAGGTACACCGCTGACACTCCCAGGTACACCGCTGACACTGCCAGTACACCTCAGACACTCCAGGTACACCTCTGACACTCCCAGGTACAGCTCAGTCACTCCCAGGTACACCTCAGACACTCCCAGGTGCACCTGTGACACTCCCAAGTGCTTCTCTGACACTCCCAGGCACACCTCTGACACTCCCAGGCACACCTCAGACACTCCCAGGTACACCGCTGACACTCCCAGGTACACCTCTGACACTCCCAGGTTCACCTCTGACTCTCCTTGGTACACCTCCGACACTCCCAGGTACACCTCCTGACTCTCCCAGGTACACCTCTGACACTGCCAGGTATACCTCTGACACTCCCAGATAAACCTTTGACACTCCCAGGTACTCCACTGACATTCCCTGGTACACCTCTGACACTCTCAGGTACACCTCTGGCACTCCCAGGTACACCTGTGACACTCCCAGGTACATCTCCGACACGTCCAGATACAACCTCTGGCACTCCCAGATACACCTCCGATATTCCCAGGTACACCTCCGATACTCCCAGGTACACCTTTGACACTCCCAGGTACTCCACTGACACTCCCTGGTACTCCCAGGTACACCTCCGACACTCCCAGGTACACCTCTGACACTCCCAGGTACACCTCCGACACTCCCAGCTGCACCTCTGACACTCCCATGTACACCTCTTACACTCCCTGGTTCTCCCCTGACACTCCCAGGTACTCCTCAGACACTCCCAGGTACTCCTCAGACACTCCCAGGTACATCTCTGACACTCCCAGGTACACCTCTGACACTCCCAGGTACACCTCTGACACTCCCAGGTCACCTCTGACACTCCCAGGTACACCTCTGTCACTCCAAGGTACACCCCAGACACTCCCAGATACACCTCTGATATTCCCAGGTACTCATCAGACACTCCCAGGTACACCCCTGACACTCCCAGGTACTCCTCTGACACTCCCAGGTACACCTCAGACACTCCCAGGTACACCTCAGACATTCCCAGGTACACCCCAGACGCTCCCAGGTTCCTGATACTCCCAGGTACACCTCTGACACCCCCAGTTACACCTCCGACACTCCCAGGTACACCCTGACACTCCAGGTACATCCTGACCTCCCAGGTACACCTCTGACACTCCCAGGTACACCTCTGACCTCCCAGGTACACCTCTGACACTCCCAGGTACATCTACGATACTCCCAGGTACACCTCTGATACTCCCAGGTGAGTCCTCCAAGTCACCCTGCAGCTCTCCATCCACTACACTCCCCCCGGTGCCACACACCTCACTGACCTGTGCCACTCTGGTCACCGCTTGTATCTCCATCCACAACACTCAGTGACTCAGGTTTCCCTAGCCTCCTGCATTCTTCAGGGCACACTAGTAACCTTCCCAGGTACACCTCTGACACTCCCAGGCTCCTCTGACCTCCCAGGTACACCTCTGGCCTCCAGGTACACCTCCTAACACTCCTGGTACACCTCTGACACTCCCAGGTACACCTCCGACACTCCAGGTACACCTCCCGCACTCCCAGGTACTCCTCTGACACTCCCTGGTGTTTCTCTGACACTCCCAGGTACACCTCAGACACTCCCAGGTACACCTCCAGACACTCCCAGGTACACCTCAGACACTCCCAGGTACACCTCAGACCTCCTGGTACACCCCTGACACTCCCAGGCACTCTGACACTCCCAGGTACACCTCTGACCTCCCAGGTACACCTCAGACACTCCCAGGTACACCTCTCACCTCCCAGGTACACCTCTGACACTCAGGTACACCTCAGACACTCCCAGGTACACCTCAGACTCCCAGGTACATCTGACACTCCCAGGTCTCCTCTGACACTCCCTGTTACTTCTCTGACACTCCCAGGTACTCCACTGACACTCCCAGGTACACCTCTCTGACACTCCCAGGTACACCTCTGACACTCCCAGGTACCTCAGACCTCCCAGGTACACCTCAGACACTCCAGGTACACCTCCTACGGCCTCCCAGGTACACCCCTGACCTCCCAGGTACACCCCTGACACTCCCAGGTACACCCTCACAGCCTCCCAGGTACACCTCTGACACTCCCAGGTACACCCCAGACACTCCCAGGTACACCTCTGACACTCCCAGGTGTTTCCTGACACTCCCAGGTACACCTCATACACTCCTGGTACACCTCAGACACTCCCAGGTACACCTCTGACACTCCCAGGTACACCTCTGACACTCCCAGGTACTCCACTGACACTCCCTGGTACACTTCTGATACTCCCAGGTACACCTCTGACACTCCCATGTACACCTCTGACACTCCCAGGTACACTCCTGACACTTCCAGGTACACCTCAGACACTCCCAGGTACACCCCTGACACTCCCATGTACACCCCTGACACTCCCAGGTACACCTCTGATACTCCCAGGTACACCTCTGACACTCCCAGGTACACCTCAGACACTCCCAGGTACACCTCTCACACTCCCAGGTACACCTCTGACACTCCCAGGTACTCCTGTGACACTCCCTGGTGTTTCTCTGTCACTCCCAGGTACACCTCAGACACTTCCAGGTACACCTCAGACCTCCCAGGTACACCTCAGACACTCCCAGGTACACCTCAGACACTCCCTGGTACACCCCTGACACTCCCAGGTACACCTCTGACACTCCCAGGTACACCTCTGACACTCCCAGGTACACCTCAGACACTCCCAGGTACACCTCTCCCACTCCCAGGTACACCTCTAACACTCCAAGTTACACCTCAGACACTCCCAGGTACACCTCTCACACTCCCAGGTACATCTGACACTCCCAGGTACTCCTCTGACACTCCCTGTTATTTCTCTGACACTCCCAGGTACTCCAATGACACACCCTGGTACACCTCTGATACTCCCAGGTACACCTCTGACACTCCCAGGTACACCTCTGACACTCCCAGGTACACCCCTGACACTCCCAGGTACACCTCAGACACTCCCAGGTACACCCCTGACACTCCCAGGTACACCTCTGACACTCCCAGGTACACCTCTGACACTCCCAGGTACACCCCAGACCTCCCAGATACACCTCTGACACTCCCAGGTACTCCTCTGACACTCCCAGGTACACCTCAGACACTCCCAGGTACACCCCAGACCTCCAGGTACACTCTGACACTCCCAGGCACACCTCTGACACTCCGAGGTACACCCCAGACCTCCCAGGTACACCTCTGACCTCCCAGGACTTCCCTGACCCTCCCAGGTACACCTCTGACACTCCCAGGTACTCCTCTGATACTCCCAGGTACACCTCAGACACTGGGTACATCCCAGACACTCCCAGGTACACACCTGACACTCCCAGGTACACCACTGATGCTCCAGGTACACCTCTGATACTCCCAGGTACACCTCTGACCTCCCAGGTACATCTACGATACTCCCAGGTACCTCGATAGTCCCAGGTACACCCTTGACCTCCCAGGTACTCCTCTGACACTCCCTGGTTCACCTCTGACACTCCCGCATTACCTCTGAACTCCCAGGTACACCTCTGACACTCCCAGGTACACGACACTCAGGTACACTCCAGACACTCCCAGGTACCTCCGACCCTCCCAGGTACTCCACTGACACTCCCTGGTACAACCCTGACACTCCCAGGTACACCTCTGACACTCCCAGGTACACCTCAGACACTCCCAGGTACACCCCAGACACTCCCAGGTACACCTCTGACACTCCCAGGTACTCCACTGACGCCCCCTGGTACACCCCTGACACTCCCAGGTACACCTCTGACACTCCCAGGTACTCCTCTGACACTCCCTGGTACACTTCCGACACTCCCAGGTACACCTCTGACACTTCCAGGTACACCTCATACGCTTCCTGGTACACCTCAGACACTCCCTGGTACACCTCAGACACTCCCAGGTACACCCCTGACACTCCCAGGTACACCCCTGGCCTCCCAGGTCACTCCACTGACACTCCCTGGTACACCTCTGATACTCCCAGGTACCTCCTGACACTCCCAGGTACACCTCTGACATTCCAGGTACACCTCAGACACTCCCAGGTACACCTCTCACACTCCCTGGTACACCTCTGACACTCCCAGGTACACCTCAGACACTCCCAGGTACACCTCTCACACTCCCAGGTACACCTCTCACACTCCCAGGTACTCCTGTGACCTCCTGGTATTTCTCTCTCCCAGGTACTCCTGTGACACTCCGTGTTTTTCTGACCTCCCAGGTACACCTCTGACACTCCCAGGTACACCTCTGACACTCCCAGGTACACCTCTGACACTCCCAGGTACACCTCCTGACTCCTGGGTACACCTCAGACACTCCCTGGGTACCTCAGACACTCCCAGGTACACCTCTGACACTCCCAGGTACACCTCTGACCTCCCAGGTACTCCTGACACTCCCTGGTACACCTCTGACACTCCCAGGTACACCTCTGACACTCCCAGGTACACCTCTGACACTCCCAGGTACACTCCTGACACTCCAGCACCTCTGACACTCCCAGGTACACCTGACACTCCCAGGTACACCCCTGACCTCCCAGGTACACCTCTGACACTCCCAGGTACACCTCAGACACTCCCAGGTACACCCCTGACACTCCCAGGTACACCTCTGACACTCCCAGGTACACCTCTGACACTCCCAGGTACACCTCTGACACTCCCAGGTACACCTCCAGACACTCCAGGTACACCTCTCACACTCCCAGGTACACCTCTCCACACTCCCAGGTACTCCTGTACTCCCTGGTGTTTCTCTGACACTCCCAGGTACACCTTGAGACACTCCAGGTACACCTCAGACACTCCCAGGTACACCACTGACTCTACTAGGTACACCTCTGACACTCCCAGGTACACCTCAGACACTCCCAGGTACACCCCTGACACTCCCAGGTACACCTCTGACACTCCCATGTACACCTCTGACACTCCCAGGTACACTCCTGACACTCCCAGGTACACCTCCGACATCCCAGGTACACCCCTGACACTCCAGGTACACCCCTGACACTCCCAGGTACACCTCTGATATCCCATTTCAGACACTCCCAGGTACACCTCTCACACTCCCAGGTGCACCTCAGCCTCCCAGGTACTCTGTGACACTCCTGAGTATTTCTCTGGCCTCCCAGGTGCACCTCCAGACACTCCCAGTACACCTCAGACACTCCCAGGTACACCTCAGACACTCCAGGTACACCTCCTGACCTCCCAGGTACACCTCTGACACTCCCAGGTACACCTAAGACATCCCCAGGTACACCCTGACACTCCCAGGTACACCTCTGACCTCCCAGGTGCTCCTCTGACACTCCGTGGTGCACCTCCGACCCTCCCAGGTACACCTCTGACACTTCCAGGTACACCTCATACACTCCCTGGTACACCTCAGACCTCCCAGGTACACCTTTAACCCTCCCTGGTACACCTCTGACACTCCCAGGTAACCTCCGAGCACTCCCAGGTACACCTCCGATACTCCCAGGTACACCTCTGACACTCCCAGGTACACCATTGACACTCCCAGGTACTCCTCTGGCCCTCCCAGGTACACCTCTGACACTCCCAGGTACACCTCTGACACTCGGTGGTACACCTCCGACACTCCAGGTACACCTCTGACACTCCCAGGTACATCCCAGACCTCCCTGCCTCAGACCTCCCAGGTACACCTCTCCTCCCAGGTACACCTCTGACCTCCCAGGTACTCCTGTGACCTCCCTGGTACTTCTCTGACACTCCCAGGTACACCTCAGACACTCCCAGGTACACCTCAGACACTCCCAGGTACACCCTCAGACACTCCCAGGTACACCTCTGACACTCCCAGGTACACCTCCTGACACTCCCAGGTACACCTCAGACACACCAGGTACACCCTGACACTCCCAGGTACCTCTGACCTCCCAGGTACTCCTCTGACACTCCCTGGTACACCTCCGACACTCCCAGGTACACCTCTGACACTTCAGGTACACCTCATACACTCCCTGGTGCACCTCAGACACCTCCCAGGTACACCTTTAACACTCCCTGGTACCTTTGACCTCCCAGTGCACCTCCGACACTCCCAGGTACACCTCTGATACTCCAGTACACCTCCTGGCACCTCCCAGGTACACCTCTGACCTCCCAGGTACACCTCTGACACTCCCGCGCACTCGACCATCCAGTTCCCTGACACTCCCAGGTACACCCCTGACCTCCCAGGTACACTCTGCCATGCTCCCAGGTACACCTCTCTGACACTCCCAGGTACACCTCAGACACTCCAGGTACCTCTCTCACACTCCCAAGTACACCTCTGACACTCCAGGTACACCTCAGACACTCCCAGGTACACCTCTCACACTCCCAGGTACATCTGACACTCCCAGGTACACCCCTGACACTCCCAGGTACACCTCTGATACTCCCAGGTACACCCTCTGACCTCCAGGTACACCTCCAGACCTCCCAGGTACACCTCTCACACTCCCAGGTACACCTGTGACACTCAGGTACTCACTGACACCCTGGTACACCTCTGATACTCCCAGGTACACCCTTTACACTCCCAGGTACACATGTGATACTCCCAGGTCACACCACTGACCTCCCAGGTACACCTCTGACACTCCCAGGTATTCCTCTGACAGTCCCAGTTACAACTCTAACACTCTAAGTTACACCTCGAACACTCCCAGGTACACCTCTTGCTCCCAGGTACACCACTGACACTCCAGGTACCTCTGATGCTCCCAGGAATACTCTGACAGTCCCAGGTTACCTCCGACACTCCAGTTACCCCTGACACTCCCAGGTACACCCTTACAATCCCAGGTACACCTCTGATGCTCCCAGGTACACCTCTGACACTCCAGGTACCTCTCTGACATTCCCAGGTACAACCCCAGACACTCCCAGGTACACCTCTGTGCTCCCAGGTACTCCTCTCTGACACTCCCAGGTGCACCTCCAGACACTCCCAGGTACACCCCAGACACTCCCAGGTACACCTCTGACACTCCAGGTACACCAATGATACTGGTACCTCAGACCTCCCAGGTACATCCCAGACACTCCCAGGTACACATCTGCTCCCAGGTACACCTCCGACACTCCCAGGTACACCTCTCACACTCTCAGGAACACCTCCGACCTCCCAGGTACCTCCTGACACTCCCAGGTACACCTCTGACACTCCCAGGTACACCACTGACACTCCCAGGTACACTTCTCAGTACTGCCAGGTATGCCTCTGACACTCCCAGTTACACCTCCGACACTCCCAGTTACACCCTGACCTCCCAGGTACACCCCTGACACTCCCAGATACACCTCAGTACTCCCAGGTACACCCCTGACACTCCCAGGTACACCTCTCACCTCCCAGGTCTCCTCTGACCTCCCTGGTACACTTCCGACACTCCCAGGTACCTCTGACACTTCCAGGTACACCTCCTTGCTCCCTGGTACACCTGAGACACTCCTTGGTACACCTCAGACCTCCCAGGTACACCCCTGACTCCCAGGTACTCCTGACACTCCTGGTACACCTCTGATACTCCCAGGTACACCTCTGATACTCCCAGGTACACGTCTGACCTCCCAGGTACACCTGACACTCCCAGGTACACCTCAGACACTCCCAGGTACACCTCTGACACTCCTGGTACACCTCCTGCCTCCCAGGTACCTCAGACACTCCCATACACCTCTCATCTCCCAGGTACACCTCGACCACTCCCTGGTACACCCCTGACACTCCCTGGTACACCCCTGACCTCCCAGGTACACCTCTGAGCCTCCCAGGTACCTCTGACTCTCCCAGGTACACCCTAGGCTCCCAGGTACACCTCCAGACACTCCCAGGTACATCTCTGACATCCCAGGTACCACCTGACCTCCCAGGTACACCCCAGACACTCCCACATGCACACCTGTGACACTCCAGGTGCTCCTCTGACCTCCCAGGTACTCCTCGGCACTCCAAGTACACCTCCTGACACTCCAGGGTACACCTCTGACACTCCCAGGTACACCCTGACACTCCCAGGTACACTTCTGACACTCCCAGGTATACCTCTGACACTCAGTTACACCTCCGACACTCCCAGTTGCACCCCTAGCACTCCCAGGTACACCCTGTGCTCCCAGATACCTCTGATGCTCCCAGGTACACCCCTGACCTCCCAGGTACACCTCACATTCCCAGGCACCACTGACGCCCCAGGAACACCCCTGACACTCCCAGGTACCTCTGACTCTCCCAGGTACACCCTGGAAACTCCCAGGTACACCTCCAGACACTCCAGGTACAACCTAAGACACTCCCAGGTACACCCTGACCTCCAGGTACCTCTGACACTCCCATGTACTCCTCTGAAACTCCATGGTACACCTCCGACACTCCCAGGTACACCTCTGACACTCCGTGGTACACCTCCGACACTCCCAGGTACTCTCTGCTTCAGGTACATCCCAAACACTCCCTGATACACCTCAGACACTCCCAGGTACACCTCTCACCTCCCAGGTACCTCCTGACACTCCCAGGCACTCGTGTGACACTCCCTGGTATTTCTCTGACACTCCCAGGTACACCTCAGACACTCCCAGGTACACCTTTAGACACTCCCAGGTACACCTCAAACACTCCCAGGTACACCTCTGACACTCCCTGGGTACACCTCTGAGCACTTCCAGGCACACCTAGACATGCCAGGTACACCCCCTGACACTCCCAGGTACACCTCTGACACTCCCGTGCTCACTCGGCCTCGTGGTACACCTCCAAACCCTCCCAGGTACCTCTGACACTTGGTGGTGCACCTCCGACACTCCCAGGTACACCTCTGACCTTCCAGGTACATCCCAAACACTCCTGGTACACCTCAGACACTCCCAGGTACTCTCACACTCCCAGGTACACCTCTGACATCCCAGTGCTCCCAGCACTCCCTGGTGTTCTCTGTGCTCCCAGGTTACCTCAGACACTCCCAGGTACACCTCAGACACTCCCAGGTACACCTCAGACACTCCCAGGTACCTCTGACACTCCTAGGTACACCTCTGACACTCCCAGGTACACCTAAGACACACCCAGGTACACCCCTGACACTCCCAGGTACACCTCTGACACTCCCAGGTACTCCTCTGACACTCCGTGGTACACCTCCGACACTCCCAGGTACACCTCTGACACTTCCAGGTACCTCACTTACACTCCCTGGTACCTCAGACACTCCCAGGTACACCTTTGCTCCTGGTACACCTTTGACACTCCCAGGTACACCTCCGACCTCCCAGGTACACCTCGGATACTCGAGGTACACCTTCGACCATCCCAGTTATACCCCGAACACTCCCAGGTACACCCCTGACCTCCCAGGTACACCTCTGATACTCCCAGGTACACCTCTGACACTCCCAGGTACACCTCAGACATCCCAGGTACACCTCTCACACTCCCAAGTACCTCCCCTAATACTCAGGTTACACCTCAGAACTGCTCCCAGGTACACCTCTCACACTCCCAGGTACATCTGACACTCCGGTCACACCCTGACACTCCCAGGTACTCTGATGCTCCGGGTACACCTCTGACACTCCCAGGTCACCTCCAGACACTCCCAGGTACACCTCTCACACTCCCAGGTACTCCTGTGACACTCCAGGTACTCCACTGACACCCTAGTTGCACCTCTGATCTCGGTACACCCTTTACACTCCCAGATACACATGTGATACTCCCAGGTGCCACCACTGACACTCCCAGGTACACCTCTGATACTCCCAGGAATTCCTCTGACAGTCCCAGTTACAACTCTAACACTCGGTTACCTCAGACACTCACAGATACACCGCTATGCTCCCAGGTACACCACTGACACTCCCAGGTACACCTCTGATGCTCCCAGAATACCTCTGACAGTCCTGGTTACACCTCCGACACTCCCAGTTACACCCTGACACTCCCAGGTACACCCCTTACAATCCCAGATACACTTGTGATACTCCCAGGTACCTCTGACACTCCCAGGTACACCTCTGACATTCCCAGGTACAACCCCAGACACTCCCAGATACACCTCTGACACTCCCGGTGCTCCTCCTACACCTCCCAGGTACACCTCAGACACTCCCAGGTACACCCCAGACACTCACAGGTACACCTCTGACCTCCCAGGTACACTAGGCCTACCAGGTACACCTCAGACACTCCCAGGTACATCCCAGACACTCCCAGGTACATCTAAGCTCCCAGGTACCTCTGACACTCCCAGGTACACCACCTCTCACACTCTCAGGAGCACCTCCGACACTCCAGGTACACCTCTGACTCCCAGGTACCTCTGGCCTCCCAGGCACACCACTGACACTCCCAGGTACACTTCTGATGCTGCCAGGTATACCTCTGACACTCCCAGTTACACCTCAGCCAGTTACACCCCTGACACTCCCAGGTACACCCCTGACACTCCCAGATACACCTCTGATACTCCCAGGTACACCCCAGACACTCCCAGGTACACCTCTCACACTCCAGGTACTCCTCTGACACTCCTGGTACTTCTGACACTCCCAGGTACACCTCTGACACTTCCAGGTACACCTCATACCTCCCTGGTCACACCAGACACTCCTTGGTGCACCTCAGACACTCCCAGGTACACCCCTGACTCTCCCAGGTACTCTGACACTCCCTGGTACCTCTGATATCCCAGGTACACCTCAGATACTCCCAGGTACGTCTGACACTCCCAGGTACACCTCTGATGCTCCCAGGTACACCTCAGACACTCCCAGGTACCTTCTCACACTCCTGGTACACCTCCTAACCTCCCAGGTACCTCAGGCCTCCCAGGTACACCTCTCTCACACACTCCCAGGTACACCTCAGACACTCCTGGTACCCCTGACACTCCCTGGTACACCCTGACACTCCCAGGTACACCTCTGACACTCCCAGGTACACCTCTGACTCTCCAGGTACACCCCTGACACTCCCAGGTGCACCTCAGACACCCAGGTACACCCTGACACTCCCAAGTACACCTCTGACAATCCCAGTATCATCTGACCCCGGTACACCCCAGACACTCCCACATACACCTGTGACACTCCATGTCTCCTCTGACCTCCCAGGTACTCTCTGACACTCCCAGGTACTCCTCTGACCTCCCAAGTACACCTCTGACACTCGGTACACCCCAGACACTCCCAGGTACACCTCTGACACTCCCAGGTATTTCTCTGACACTCCCAGGTACACCTCCGACACTCCCAGGTACCTCCGACTCTTCCAGGTACCTCATACACTCCTGGTACACCTCAGACACTCCTGGTACACCCTGACCTCCCAGGTACACCTCTGAGCACTCCAGGTACACCCTGACCTCCCAGGTACCTCTGACCTCCCAAGTACTCCTCTGACACTCCCGTGGGCAGCTCCATTGCTCCAGGTACACCTCTAACACTTCCAGGGTACACCTCATACACTCCTGGTGCACCTCAGACACCCCAGGTACACCCCTGACACTCCTAGGTACACCTCTGACACTCCCAGGTACAACCTAAGACACACCCAGGTACACCTGACATTCCCAGGTACACCTCTGACACTCCCATGTACTCTCTGAAACTCCATGGTACACCTCCGACACTCCCAGGTACACCTCTGACACTCGTGGTACACTCACCTCCCAGGTACACCTCTGCACTTCCAGGTACATCCCAAACACTCCTGATACCTCAGACCTCCCAGGTACACCTCTCACACTCCCAGGTACACCTCTCAGCCTCCCAGGTACTCGTGTGACACTCCCTGGTATTTCTCTGACACTCCCAGGTACACCTCAGACACTCCAGGTACCTCCAGACACTCCCAGGTACACCTCAGACACTCCCAGGTACACCTCTGACCTCCTGGGTACACCTCTGACACTTCCAGGTACACCTAAGACATACAGGTGCACCCTGACACTCCCAGGTACACCTCTGACCTCCCAGGTGCTCCTCTGACACGCCGTGGTACACCTCCGACCCTCCCAGGTACACCTCTGACACTTCCAGGTACCTCCTTACACTCCCTGGTACACTCAGCACTCCCAGGTACACCTTTAACACTCCCTGGTACACCTTTGACACTCCCAGGTACACCTCCGACACTCCCAGGCACACCTCCGATACTCGAAGGTACACCTCTGACACTCCCAGGTACACCATTGACACTCTCAGGTACTCTCTGACCTCCCAGGTACTCCTCTGACACTCCCAGGTACACCTCTGACACTTGGCGGTACACCTCCGGCCTCCCAGGTACACCTCTGACACTTCCAGGTACATCCCAAACACTCCTGGTACACCTCAGACACTCCCAGGTACACCTCTCACCTCCCAGGTACACCTCTGACACTCCCAGGTACTCTGTGACACTCCCTGGTATTTCTCTGACCTCCCAGGTACACCTCAGACACTCCCAGGTACACCTCAGACACTCCAGGTACACCTCAGACACTCCCAGGTACACCTCTGACCTCCTAGGTACCTCTGACACTTCCAGGTACACCTAAGACACACCCAGGTACACCCCTGACACTCCCAGGTACACCTCTCAGCCTCCCAGGTACTCCTCTGACACTCCGTGGTACCTCCCACACTCCCAGGTACACCTGGCTTACTTCAGGTACACCTCATGCACTCCCTGGTACACCTCAGACACTCCCAGGTACACCTTCGCACTCCCTGGTACACCTTGACACTCCAGGTACACCTCCCGACACTCCCAGGTACCTCAGATACTCAGTGCACCTCTGACACTCCCAGGTACACCTCTGACCTCCCAGGTACGCCTCTGACCTCCCACTTACACCTCCGACCATCCGTTATACCTGACACTCCAGGTACACCCTGACCTCCCAGGTACACCTCTGATACTCCAGGCCTCTGACCTCCAGGTACCTCAGGCACTCCCAGGTACACCTCTCACACTCCCAAGTACACCTCCCATGCTCAGGGTTACCTCAGGCACTCCCAGGCCTCTCACACACTCCCAGGTATGTCTGACACTCCCAGGTACACCCCTGACACTCCCAGGTACACCTCTGATACTCCCAGGTACCTCTGACACTCCCAGGTACCTCAGACACTCCCAGGCCACACCTCTCACACTCCCAGGCACTCCTGTGACACTCCCAGGTACTCCACTGACACACCCTGGTACACCTCTGATACTCCCAGGTACACCCTTTACCTCCCAGATACACATGTGATGCCCAGGTACACCACTGACACTCCCAGGTACACCTCTGATACTCCCAGGAATTCCTCTGACAGTCCCAGTTACAACTCTACACTCCAAGTTACACCTCAGACACTCACAGATACACCGCTAACTCCCAGGTACCACTGACACTCCAGGTACACCTCTGATACTCCCAGAATACCTCTGACAGTCCCAGTTACACCTCCGACACTCCCAGTTGCACCCTGACACTCCCAGGTACACCCCTTACAATCCCGGATACACTTTTGATACTCCCAGGTACACCTCTGTCCCAGGTACCTCTGACATTCCGGTACAAACACTCCCAGATACCTCTGACACTCCCAGGTATCTCTGACATCTCCCAGGTACCCAGACACTCACAGGTACCTCTGACACTCCCAGGTACCAATGATACTACCAGGTACCTCAGACACTCCCAGGTACATCCCAGACACTCCCAGGTACACATCTAACATCCCAGGTACACCTCTGACACTCCCAGGTACCTCTCACACTCTCAGGAACACCTCCGACATCCCAGGTACCTCTGCATGCCTCTGACACTCCAGGTACACCACCCCAACCTCCCAGTTTCTGATACTGCGGTGCTCTGCCTCCTGTTACTCCGCACTCCCAACTGCTCCCAGGTACACCCCTGACACTCCCGAATACACTTCAATGCTCCCAGTACACCCCCTGGCTGCTCCTCTTACACCTCCCAGGTACTCTCTGACACTCCCTGGTACACTTCCGACACTCCCGGTACACCTCTGACACTTCAGGTACACCTCATACACTCCCTGAGACCTCAGACACTCCTTGGTACCTCAACACTCCCAGTACCCTGACACTCCCAGGTACTCCCCTGACACTCCTGGTACACCTCTGATGCTCCCAGGTACACCTCTGATACTCCCAGGTACGTCTGACACTCCCAGGTACACCTCTGATGCTCCAGGTACCTCAGACACTCCCAGTACACCTCTCACACTCCCTGGTACACCTCTAGCCTCCCAGGTACCTCAGACACTCCCAGCTACACCTCTCATACTCCCAGGTACACTCAACACTCCCTGGTACACCTGACACTCCCTGGTACACCCCTGCCTCCCAGGTACACCTCTGAACCTCCCAGTACACCTCTGACTCTCCCAGGTACACCTGAAACTCCCAGGTACACCTCAGACACTCCCAAGTACATCTCTGACAATCCCAGGTACACCTTTGACACTCCCCGGTACACCCCAGACACTCCCACATACACCTGTGACACTCCCAGGTACTCCTCTGACGCTCCCGGTTCCTCTGACCTCCCAGAGTACACCTCTGACACTCCGAGGTATGCCTCTGACACTCCCAGGTACACCACACTGACACTCCCAGTGCACTTCTGATACTCCCAGGTATGCCTCTGACCTCCCAGTTACACCTCCGACACTCCCAGTTACACCTGACACTCCCAGGTACACCTGACACTCCCAGATACACCTCTGATACTCCCAGGTACACCTGACACTCCCAGGTACACCTCTCACATTCCCAGGTACTCACGCCCCTGGAACACCCCTGGCCTCCCAGGTACACCTCTGACTCTCCCAGGTACACCCCTGAAACTCCCAGGTACACCTCAGACACTCCCAGGTACACCCCTGACACTCCAAGTACACCTCTGACAATCCCAGGTACACCTTTGACACTCCCAGGTACACCCCAGACACTCCCACATACACCTGTGACACTCCCAGTGCTCCTCTGACGCTCCCAGGTACTCCTCTCAGCCTCCCAAGTACACCTCTGACACTCCGAGGTACACCCCAGACACTCCCAGGTACACCTCTGACCTCCCAGGTATTTCTCTGACACTCCCAGGTACACCTCCGACACTCCCAGGTACACCTCGGACTCTTCCAGTGCACTCCATACCTCCCTGGTACCCCTCAGACCTCCCTGGTACCCCTGACCTCCCAGGTACACCTCTGACACTCCAGGTACACCCTGACACTCCCAGGTACACCTCTGACACTCCCAAGTACTCCTCTGACACTCCGTGGTACAGCTCCGACACTCCCAGGAACACCTCTAACACTGGTACACCTCACCATCCTGGTACACCTCAGACACTCCCAGGTACACCCTGACCCTCCTGGGTAGCACCTCTGGCCTCCCAGGTACAACCTAGAACACACCCAGGTACACCCCTGACACTCCCAGGTACACCTCTGACACTCCCAGGTGCTCCTCTGAAACTCCGTGGTACACCTCCGACACTCCCAGGTACACCTCTGACACTCCGTGGTACACCTCCGACACTCCCAGGTACACCTCTGACACTTCAGAGTACATCCCAAGCACTCCTGGTACACCTCAGACCCTCCCAGGTACACCTCTCACACCTCCCAGGTACCTCTGACAATCCCAGTGCTCCTGTGACACTCCTGGTATTTCTCTGACACTCCCAGGTACACCTCACTCCCAGGTACACCTCAGACACTCCCAGGTACACCTCAGGCCTCCTAGGTACACCTCTGACACTTCCAGGTACACCTAGGCACAGGTACACCCCTGACACTCCCAGGTACACTCGGCACTCCCAGGTACTCCTCGTGGTGACACCTCCGACACTCAGGTACACCTCTGACACTTCCAGGTACACCTCATACACTCCTGGTTGCCCTCAGACACTCCCAGGTACCTTTAACAATCCCTGGTACCTTTGACCTCCCAGGTACACCTCCGACACTCCCAGGTACACCTCCGATACTCGAGTACACCTCTGACCTCCAGGTTTCACCATTCCAGGTACACCTCTGATATGTTCCTCTGACAGTCCCAGTTACAACTCCTTCCAAGTTACCTCAGACCTCACAGATACACCGCTAACACTCCCAGGTACACCACTGACACTCCCAGGTACACCTCTGATACTCCCAGGAATACCTCTGACAGTGTTACCTTTGCACTCCCAGTTAAACCCTGACCTCCCAGGTACACCCCTTACAATCCCAGATACACTTGTGATACTCCCAGGTACACCTCTGACCTCCCAGGTACACCCCTGACCTCCCAGGTACCACCTCCAGACACTCCCAGGTGCACCCCTGGCCTCCCAGGTGCCACCTCTGCCTCCCAGGTACACCTCTGACATTTACCAAGTGAACACTCAGATACACCTCTGACACTCCCAGGTACTCCTCTGACACTCCCAGGTACACCTCAGACACTCCCAGGTCACCCCCAGACACTCACGGGTACACCTCTGACACTCCCAGGTACCCCTGACTCCCAAGTACACCTGACACTCCCAGGTACACCTCTGACACTCCCAAGTACACCTCTGACCTCCGAGGTACACCCCGACCTCCCAGGTACACCTCTGACCTCCCAGGCTACTCCTCTGATACTCCCAGGTACACTCAGACACTCCAGGTACATCCCAGACACTCCCAGGTACATCTAACACTCCCAGGTACACCTCTGGCCTCCCAGGTACACCTCTCACACTCTCAGGAACACCTCCGACACTCCCAGGTACCTCTGACACTCCCAGGTACACCTCTCACACTCCCAGGTACACCACTGACACTCCCAGGTACACTTCCTGATTCTCCCAGGTATACCTCTGACACTCCCAGTTACACCTCGACACTCCCAGTTACACCCTGACACTCCCAGGTACACCCTGACACTCCCAGATACACCTCTGATACTCCCAGGTACCTCCGATAGCCCAGGTACACCTCTGACACTCCCAGGTACACCTCTGATATTCCAGGTACACCTCAGACACTCCCAGGTACACCTCCTAAATCTCCCTGCTATACCTCCTAACACTCCCAGGTACACATCCGACCTCCGAGGTACACCTCCGACACTTCCAGGTCTCCACTGAAACTCCCTGGTACACCTCCAGCCTCCAGGTACTCCCACTGACACTCCCAGGAACATGCTACACTCCCAGATACACCTCTGATTCTCCCAGGTACACCTCTGACCTCCCAAGTACATCTGATACTCCCAGGTACACCTCCGATAGTCCTAGGTACACCTTTGACATCCCAGACCTCCTGTGACCTCCTGGTTCACTTCTAACACTCCCACGTACACCTCCTAACCTCCCTGCTACACCTCTAACACTCCCAGGTACATCCGACACTCCCAGGTACACCCCTGGCACTCCCAGGTACCTCCGGCCTCCCAGGTACTCACTGACGCCCCTGGAACACCCCTGACACTCAGGTGCACCTCTTACACTCCCAGGTACACCTCTGACTCTCCCAGGTACACCCTGACACTCCCAGGTACATCCTCAGACACTCCCAGGTGCACCCTGACACTCCCAAGGTACACCTCTGACAATCCCAGGTACTCCTCTGGCACTCACCGGTACCACCCCAGACACTCCCACATACACCTGTGACCTCCCAGGTACTCCTCTGACCTCCGGTGCTCTCTGACACTCCCAGGTACTCCTCTGACACTCCCAGGTACTCCTCTGACCTCCCAGGTACACCTCTGACCTCCCAGGTATTTCTCCTGACCTCCCAGGTACACCTCCGACACTCCCAGGTACACCTCGGACTCTTCCTCAGTACACCTCATACACTCCTGGTACACCTCAGACACTCCTTGTGCACCTGACCTCAGGTACACCTCTGACACTCAGGTACACCCCTGACACTCCCAGGTGCACCTCTGACACTCCCAAGTACTCCTCTGACCTCCGTGGTGCAGCTCCGACACTCCCAGGTACACCTCTAACACTTCCAGGTACACCTCATACACTCCCTGGCACACCTCAGACCTCCCAGGTACACCCCTGGCCTCCTAGGTTACACCTTTGACACTCCCAGGTGCAACCCTAAGACACACCAGGTACACCTGACACTCCCAGGTACCTCTGGCCTCCCAGGTGCTCCTCTGAAACTCGTGGTACACCTCCGACACTCCCAGGTACACCTCTGACACTCCATGGTACACCTCCGACACTCCCAGGTACACCTTTGACACTTTCAGGTACATCCCACACTCCCTGGACACCTCAGACACTCCCAGGTACACCTCTCACACTCAGTACACCTCCTGACCTCCCAGGTCCTCCTGTGACACTCCTGGTATTCTCTGACACTCCCTGGTACACCCCTCAGACACTCCCAGGTACACCTCAGACACTCCCAGGTACACCTCCAGACACTCCCAGGTACACCTCTGACACTCCTAGGTACCTCTGACACTTCCAGGATGCACCTAAGACACAGCCAGGTACCCTGACACTCCCAGGTCACCTCTGACACCCCAGGTACTCCTCTGACACTCCGTGGTACACCTCCATTACCAGGTCACACCTCTCAGCACTTCCAGGTACACCTCATACACTCCTGGTACCTCAGACACTCCCAGGTACACCTTTACACTCCCTGGTACACCTTTGACACTCCCAGGTACACCCTCCGACACTCCCAGGCACCTCCGATACTCGAAGGTACACCTCTGACACTCCCAGGTACACCATTGACACTCTCAGGTACTCCTCTGACACTCCCAGGTACTCCTCTGACCTCCCAGGCTCGTCTCGACCTCCCAGGTACACCTCTGACACTCCCAGGTACGCCTGACACTCCCACTTACTTTCCGACCATCCCAGTTACACCCCTGACACTGCCCTGACACTCCCAGGTACACCTCAGACACTCCCAGGTACACCTCCACACCCCAGGTACACCTCCTAATACTCCAAGTGTTACGACCGTGTCGTATTTTTCTATTTTTTATATATAACATGCTCCCATGTTCCATATTATTCCTGTAATGTTGTGTTAAATTTACTATTATATATTCTAGTCACCTTAACCTGTGCTGTTAAGGTTTTACTATCATTATTTGTTCAAGCCCATCTTATTTCTTCATTTTGTATTGTAACCAGCATTCTTTGTTCTCTAACGACCATCTGCATCGTTAAACGACCCACCGGCAGTGTGCGTGGCGAAGCCGACCTTATATATAGGACCCACCAACTGACTTGAGTTAGTTCAGTTCTCTTGTCATACAGTACACATCCTTTGAGTGTCACTTGTTACTTATACTTAATTTATTTGTGTTGTTCTGCGCCACCAATGTGGTATATCTATGTGAGTACCTATTTATGTCTCTGTTTGTGTCCATCAGTATTTGTAGTTGTATTCAAGTAATTCAGTGTTGTTGAGTTAATTTCAGTGATAGTTTTTATATGTTTTATGCAGTAACGTATCCAATGCTTATTTTATTCTTTCGATGTTTCGATGTTTTGTATCACTTGTGTCTTAAAAGTTTCGATGGTGAGTCAATTTGTTTGTGACAGCCTAGAGCTCTATATTGTGTTAATATTTAATCAATTAAATTCTTAAAAGTTTACTATTTATTTTTATTCTCTTTTATTTTACTTCACTTTTGTTTTGGTTACACTGAAACAGATATTTAAGTAAATTAAGAGACAGCGTAACCTGAAATTACACCTCAGACACTCCCCAGGTACACCTCTCACACTCCCAGGTACATCCAGGACTCCCAGGTACACCCTGACACTCCCAGGTGCACCTCTGATGCTCCCAGGTACACCTCAGGCATGCCTCAGACACTCCCAGGTACACCTCTCACACTCCCAGGTACACCTCTAAAACTCAGGTTCCTCAGACACTCCCAGGTACACCTCTCCACACACTCCCAGGTCTCCTGTGGCCTCCCAGGTACTCCACTGACACACCTGGTACACCTCTGATACTCCCAGGTACACCCTTTACACTCCCAGGTCACATGTGATACTCCCCAGTGCCTCCCAGGTACCTCAGTGCCTCAGTTACAACTCTAACCTCCAAGTTACACCTCAGACACTCACAGATACACACTGCTCCCAGGTACACCTGACACACCCAGGTACCTCACCTCCCAGGTACCTCCTGACAGTCAGTTACCTTCGACACTCCCAGTTACACCCCTGACACTCCCAGGTACACCCTTACAATCTGAGTATACACTTGGGTACTCCCAGGTTCCTATCATCCCAGGTACACTCAGGCTGGTACCTGAGCTCCCAGGTACACCTCAGACACTCCCAGGTACACCTGAGCCTCAGGTACACCTCTGCATCAGGTACACCTCTGACATTCCCAGGTACACCCAGACACTCCCAAATACACCTCTGACACTCCCAGGTTGCTCCTCTGACACTCCCAGGTACACCTCAGACACTCCCAGGTACACCCAGACACTCACAGGTACCTCTTCAGGCTCCCAGGTACACCTGACCTCCCAAGTACACCTGACCTCCCAGGTACACCTCTGACATAAATTACACCTCTGACACTCCGAGGGTACAGACTATCCCAGTGCACGTCTGACACTCCCAGGCTACTCCTCTGATACTCCCAGGTACACCTCAGACACTCCCAGGTACATCCCAGACACTCCCAGGTACACATCTAGCACTCCCAGGGCACCTCTGACACCCCAGGTACACCTCTCACCTCTAGGAACACTTCCGACACTCCCAGTGCACCTCTGACACTCCCAGGTACACCTCTGACCTCCAGTGCACCACTGACACTCCCAGGTGCCTTCTCCATACTCCCAGGTTACCTCCTGACACTCCCAGTTACACCTCCGACACTCCCAGTTACACCACTGACACTCCCAGGTACCCCTGACATTCCCAGATACACCTCTGATGCTCAGGTACACCTCTGACACTCCCAGGTACATCTACGATACTCCAGGTACACCTCGATAGTCCCAGGTACACCTCTGACACTCCCAGGTACACCTCTGATATTTCAAGGTGCACCTCAGACACTCCCAGGTGCACCTCTAACATCCCTGCTACCTCCTAACACTCCCAGTGCACATCCGACCTCCGAGGTACACCTCCGACACTCCCAGGTACCCTCCGACACTCCCAGGTACTCCCTGAGCTCCCTGGTACACCTCTGACACTCCAGGTATCACTGACACTCCCAGGTACACTCCTGAGCCTCCCAGATACACCTCTGATTCTCCCAGGTACACCTCTGACACTCCCAAGTACATCTGATACTCCCAGGTACACCTCCGATAGTCCTAGGTACACCTTTGACACTCCCAGGCCTCCTGGCCTCCCTCGTTCCTTCTGACACTCCCACGTACCTCTAACACTCCCTGCTACCTCTACCTCCCAGGTACACATCCGACCTCCCAGGTACACCCTGACACTCCCAGGTGCACCTCTGACACTCCCAGGTACTCCACTGACGCCCCTGGAACACCCTGACCTCCCAGGTACACCTCTGACCTCCCAGGTTCACCTCTGACTCTCCCAGGTAGCACCCTGACCTCCCAGGTGCACCTCAGACACTCCCAGGTACACCCCTGACACTCCCAAGTTCACCTCTGACAATCCCAGGTACACCTCTGACCTCCCGGTACACCCAGACACTCCCACATGCACCTGTGACCTCCCAGGTACTCCTCTGACACTCCCAGGTACTCCTCTGACACTCCCAGGTCTCCTCTGACACTCCAAATTACACCTCTGACACTCCAGTACCCCAGACACTCCTAGGTACACCTCTGACCTCCCAGGTATTTCTCTGGCCTCCCAGGTGCCTCCGAGCCACTCCCAGGTGCACCTCAGACTCTTCCAGGTACACCTCAGCACCCTGGTACACCTCAGACACTCCTGGTACACCCCTGACACTCCCAGGTACACCCTGACACTCCAGGTTGCACCCCTGAGCCTCCCAGGTACACTCAGCCTCCCAAGTGCTCCTCTGACCTCCGTTGTTTGTCCGACACTCCCAGGTACACCTCTAGCTTGCTTCCAGGTACACCTCATACACTCCTGGTACACCTCAGACACTCCCAGGTACACCCCTGACCTCCCTAGGTACACCTCTGACCTCCCAGGTACAACCAAAGAACACACCCAGGTACCCCTGGCACTCCCAGGTACACCTCTGACACTCCCAGGTACTCCTCTGAAGCTCAGTTGTCACCTCCGACACTCCCAGGTACACCTCTGACACTCCGTGGTACCTCCGACACTCCCAGGAACACCTTTGACACCAGGTACATCCCAAACCTCCTGGGTACACCCTCGACACTCCCAGGTACACCTCTGGCCTCCCGTACTCCTGTGACCTCCTGGTATTTCTCCTGACACTCCCAGGTGCACCTCAGACACTCAAGGTACACCTCAGACACTCCCAGGTACACCTCAGACACTCCCAGGTACACCTGGCACTCCTAGGTACACCTCTGACACTCCCAGGTACAACCTAAGACACACCCAGGTACACCCCTGACACTCCCAGGTACACCTCTGACACTCAGGTGCTCCTCTGAAACTCCATGTACACCTCCGACACTCCCAGGTACACCTCTGACACTCCGTGGTACACCTCCGACACTCCCAGGTACACCTTTGACATTTCAGGTACATCCCAAACCTCCTGGTACCCTCAGAAACTCCCAGGTACCCTCTGACACTCCCAGGTACTCCTGTGACACTCCTGGTATTTCTCTGACCTCCCAGGTACCTCAGACACTCCCAGGTACACCTCAGACACTCCCAGGTACACCTCAGACACTCCCAGGTACCTCTGCCTCTAGGTACACCTCTGACACTTCAGGTACACCTAAGACACACCCAGGTACACCCTGACCTCCCAGGTACACCTCTGACACTCCCAGGTGCTCCTCTGACCTCCGTGGAGTACACCTCCGACACTACCAGGTACACCTCTGACACTTCCAGGTACACCTCATACTCCTGGGTACACCTCAAGACTCCCAGGTACCAGCCCCAACACTCCTGGGTACACTGACACTCCCAGAGTACACTCCGACACTCCCAGGTACACCTGCGATACTCGAAGGTACACCTCTGACACTCCCAGGTACACCATTGACACTCTCAGGTACTCCTCTGACACTCCCAGGTACACCTCCGGCCTCCCAGGTACTCGTCTGACACTCCCAGGCACACCTCTGACCTCCCAGGTACGCCTCAGGCCTCCCACTTACACTCCGACCATCAGTTACACCTGAGCACTCCCAGGTACACCCCTGACACTCCCAGGTACACCTCTGATACTCCCAGGTGCACCTCTGACACTCCCAGTGCACCTCAGACACTCCCAGGTACACCTCTCACACTCCCAGGTACACCTCTGACACTCCAAGTTACACCTCAGACACTCCCAGGTACACCTCTCACCTCCCAGGTACATCTGACACTCCCAGGTACACCCCTGGCTTTCCAGGTACTCCTCTGATACTCCCAGGTACACCTCCAGCACTCCCAGGTACACCTCAGGCCTCCCAGGTACACCTCTGCCTCCCAGGTACCTCCTGCTGCTCCAAGTTACACCTCAGACACTCCCAGGTACACCTCTCTCCTCCCGGTGCTCCTGTTGACCTCCCAGGTACTCACTGACACCCCCTGGTACACCTCTGACACTCCCAGGTACACCTCTGACCTCCCAGGTACACCTCCAGACAGTCCCAGGTACCTCTCCTGCTCCCAGGTACACCTCTAACACTCCAGTTGCACCTCAGACACTCCCAGGTACACCGCCCAGGCACTCCCAGGTACACCTCTTGACACTCCCAGGTGCCACCTCTCATACTCCCAGGATCTCTGACAGTCCCAGGTACACCTCCGACACTCCCAGGTACACCCCTGACACTCCCAGGTACACCTTTACACTCCCAGGTACACCCTGACACTCCCAGGTACACCTCTGATGCTCCCAGGTACACCTCTGACACTCCCAGGTATTTCTCTGACATTCCCAGGTACACCTCCGGCCTCCCAGGTACACCTCTGACTCTTCCAGGTACACCTCGCCACCTGGCCACGCCTCAGGCCACTCCTGGTACACCCCTGACACTCCCAGGTACCTACAGCACTCCCAGGTACACCCCTGGCACTCCCAGGCACCTCAGCACTCCCAGTACTCCTCTGGCACTCCGTGGTACAGCTCCGACACTCCCAGGTACACCTCTAACACTTCAGGTACACCTCGCCACACACCCTGGTGCACCTCAGACACTCCCAGGTACACCTCTCGACACTCCTAGGTACACCTCGGCCTCCCAGGTACCTACAGACACCCAGGTACACCTGGAGACTCCAGTGCCTCTGACCTCCCAGGTGCTCCTCTGAAACTCCGTGGTACACATCACTTGAGTACACCCTCTGACCTCCGTGGTACACCTCCGACACTCCAGGTACACCTCCCACTTCCCAGGTACATCCCAAACACTCCCTGGTACACCTCAGGCACTCGGTACACCTCTCACACTCCCAGGTACACCTCCGACCCTCCCAGGTACTCACTGCTGGCCTCCCTGTTTCTGTGCTCCCAGGTACCTCAGGCTCTCCCAGGTACTCAGACACTCCCAGGTACACCTCAGACACTCCCAGGTACACCTCTGACCTCTGGGTACACCTCCAACTTCCAGGTACACCTAAGCACACCCAGGTACCCCCAACCTCCCTGGGTACAGCTCCTGACACTCCCAGGTACTCCTCTGACACTCCGTGGTACACCTCCGCCTCCTAGGTACACCTCTGACCTTCAGGTACCTCATACACTCCCTGGTACACCTCAGACACTCCCAAGTACACCTAACCTCCTGGTACACCTCTGCCTCCAGGTACACCTCCGACACTCCCAGGTACCTCCGATACTCAGGTACCTCTGACACTCCCAGGTACATCATTGACACTCTCAGGTACTCCTCTGACCTCCCAGGTACTCTCTGACCTCCCAGGTACTCTGACACTCCCAGGTACACCTCTGACCTCCCAGGTACCCTCTGACCACTCCCACCCACCTCCGACCATCCCAGTTACACCCTGACACTCCCAGGTACACCTGGCCTCCCAGGTACACCTCTGATACTCCCAGGTACCTCTGAGCTCCCAGGTACCTCAGACACTCCCAGTGCCTCTCCCACACTCCCAGGTGCACCTCTGAGCTCAAGTTACACCTCAGGCACTCCCAGGTACACCTCTCCTCTCCAGGTACATCTGACACTCCCAGGTACACCCCTGCACTCCCAGGTACTCCTCTGGTCTCCCAGGTCACCTCTGGCCTCCCAGGTACCTCAGGCACTCCCAGGTACACCTCTCACACTCCCAGGTACACCTCTAACACTCCAAGTTACACCTCAGACACTCCCAGGTACACCTCTCACACTCCCAGGTACTCCTCTGACACTCCCAGGTACTCCACTGACACCCCTGGTACACCTCTGATACTCCCAGGTACACCTCTGACACTCCCAGGGCACACCTCAGACAGTCCCAGGTACACGTCTCACACTCCCAGGTACACCTCTGACACTCCAGTTACACCTCAGACACTCACAGGTACACCATGACACTCCCAGGTACACCACTGACACTCCCAGGTCACCTCTCATGCTCCTGAATACCTCTGACAGTCCCAGTTACTCCCAATTTACACCCCAGCCTCCCAGGTACACCCCCACACTCCCAGATACACCCCTGCTTGCTCCCAGGTGCACCTCTGATACTCCCAGGTACACCTCCGACACTCCCAGGTACACCTCAGACACTCCCAGGTACACCTCTCCTCCAGGCCACCTCTGTCTCAAGTTACACCTCAGGCCTCCCAGGTACCTCTCACACTCCCAGGTACATCGGCACTCCCAGGTACACCCCTGACACTCCAATGACACCTCTGATGCTCCCAGGTACACCTCTGACCTCCAGGTGCACCTCAGACACTCCCAGGTACCTCTCACACTCCCAGGTACCTCTAAAACTCCAGGATTACACCTCAGACACTCCCAGGTACCTCTCACACTCCCAGGTACTCCTGTGACCTCCCAGGTACTCCACTGACACACCCTGGTACACCTCTGATACTCCCGGTACACCCTTTGCCTCCCAGATACACATGTGATACTCCCAGGTACACCACTCAGCACTCCCAGGTACACCTCTGATGCTCCCAGTTCCTCTGACAGTCCCAGTTACAACTCTAACACTCAGTTACACCTCAGACACTCACAGACCACACCTGCCTCTGGTACACCACTGACACTCCCTGGGTACCTCTCATGCTCCCAGAATACCTCACAGCAGTCCCAGTTACCTCCCAGCTCCCAGTTACACCCCTGACACTCCCAGGTACACCCTTACAATCCCAGATAAACTGTGATATTCCCAGGTACACCTCTGACACTCCCAGGTACACCTCTGACACTCCCAGGTACACCCTGACACTCCCAGGTACACCTCTCAGACACTCCCAGGTACACCCTGACACTCCCAGGTACCTCTGACACTCCAGGTACACCTCTGACATTCCCAGGTACACCCCCAGACACTCCCAGATACACCTCTGACACTCAGGTGCTCTCTGACACTCCCAGGTACACCTCAGGCTGCTCCCAGGTACACACCAGACACTCTCAGTACCTCTGACATTCCCAGGTACACCATGGCACACCAAGTACACCACACTCCCAGGTACACCTCTGATACTCAAGTGCACCTCTGACACTCATGCAGTACCCCAGACACTCCCAGGAACACCCTCCAGCTCCCAGGCTACTCTCTGATACTCCCAGCACCCCCAGCACTCCCAGGTACCTTCCGAGCTTGCTCCCAGGTACACTCTTCCTCCCAGGTACACCTCTGACCTCCCAGGTACACCTCTCACACTCTCAGAACACCTCCACGCTCTCCCAGGTACACCTCTGTCCTCCCAGGTACCTCCCTGACACTGGTACACCACCCCAACCTCCCAGGTACCTGATACTCCCAGGTATGCCTCTGACACTCAGTTACACCTCCGACACTCCCAGTTACACCCTGACACTCCCAGGAACACCCTGACACTCCCAGATACACCTCTGATTCTCCCAGGTACACCTGACCTCCCAGGTACACCTCTCCCTCCAGGTACTCCAGTGACGCCCCTGGAACACCCTGACCTCCCAGGTACACCTCTGACACTCCCAGGTACTCCTCTGACCTCCCTGGTACACTTCCGGCTCTCCCAGGTACACCTCTGACACTTCAGGTACACCTCACTACCTCCCTGGTACCCTCAGACACTCCGAGGTACACCTCAGACACTCCCAGGTACACCCCTGGCACTCCCAGGTACTCCCCTGACACTCCCTGGTACACCTCCTGATACTCCCAGGTACAACTCTGATACTCCCAGGTACACGTCTGACACTCCCAGGTACACCTCTGATACTCCCAGGTACACCTCAGACACTCCAGGTACACCTCTCACACTCCTGGTACACCTCTAACACTCCCAGGTACACCTCAGACCTCCAGGTACACCTCCACACTCCCAGGTCACCTCTGACCTCCCTGGTACTCCTGTGACACTCTGGTATTTCTCTGACACTCCCAGTTGCCTACAGACACTCCCTGGTACACCCCTGACACTCCCTGGTACACCCCTGACCTCCCAGGTACACCTCGACACTCCCAGTGCCTCTGACTCTCCCAGGTACATCCTGACACTCCAGTACACCTCAGACACTCCCAGGTACCCCTACCTCCCAAATACACCTCTGACAATCCCAGGTACCTCTGACACTCCCCAGTACACCCCAAACCTCCACACATCTGTGACCTCCCAGGTACTCCTCGGCACTCCCAGGTACTCCTCTGACACTCCCGTACTCCTCCCCAGCCTCCCATTACCTCTGACCTCCCAGGTACACCCCAGACACTCCCAGGTACCTCTGACACTCCCAGGTACTCCTCTGAAACTCCGTGGTACACCTCCGGCCTCCCAGGTACACCTCTGACACTCGGTGGTACCTCCGACCTCCCAGACACCTCTGACACTCCAGGTACATCCCAAACACTCCCACCATCCTCAGACTCCCAGGTACACCTCTCACACCTCCCAGGTACACCTTGTGCTCCCAGGCCTCTGTGAAACTCCTGGTATTTCTCTGGCACTCCGAGTACACCTCAGACACTCCCAGGCACACCTCCAGACCTCCCGGTACACACCTCAGACACTCCCAGGTACCTGTGACAGTCCTAGGTACACCTCTGCACTTCCAGGTACACCTAAGACACACCCAGGTACACCTGACCTCCCAGGTACACCTCTGACCTCCCAGGTACTCCTCTGACACTCCGTGGTACACCTCCGACACTCCCAGGTACACCTCTGAGCACTTCCAGGTACCTCTGCCACCTCCCTGGTACACCTCAGACACTCCCAGGTACACCTTTAACACTCCCCAGTACACCTTGGCCTCCCAGGTACCTCCGGCACTCCCAGTTACACCTCCGTACTCGAGGGGTACACCTCTGACACCTCCAGGTACACCATTGACACTCTCAGGTACTCCTCTGACCACTCCCAGTTCTCTGACACTCCCAGGTGCTCGTCTGACCTCCCAGGTACACCTCTGACTCTCCAGGTACGCCTCTGACCTCCCACTTACACCTCCGACCATCCCAGTTATACCCCTGACACCCTGCACACCCCTGACACCCAGGCACACCTCTGATACCCCAGGTACACCCCTGACACCCCAGGACACCTCTCACACCTCAGAACACCTCCGACACTCCCAGGTACACCTCTGACACCCCAGGTACACCTCTGACACCCCAGGCACACCACTGACACCCCAGGTACACTCTGATACTCCCAGGATACCTCTGACACTACCAGTTACACCTCCCACCCCAGTTACACCCCTGACACTCCCAGGTACACCCCTGACACTCCCAGATACACCTGATTCTCCCAGGTACACCCCTGACACTCCCAGGTCACCTCTCACACTCCCGTACCCACTGACGCCCCTGAACACCCCTGACACCCCGGGTCACACCTCTGACACCCCAGGTACCCTCTGACACCCCTGGCACACTTCCTGACACTCCAGGCACACCTCTGACACTTCAAAGGCACACCTCATACACCCCTGGTGCACCCCAGACACTCCGAGGCACACCTCAGACACTCCCAGGCACACCCCTGACACCCCAGGTACCCCTGACACTCCCTGGTACACCTCTGATACTCCCAGGTACAACCTGATACCCCAGGCACACGTCTGACACCCCAGGCACACCCCTGATACTCCCAGGTACACCTCAGACACTCCCAGGTACACCTCTCACACTCCCTGGTACACCTCAACACCCAGGCACACCTCAGACACTCCCAGGTACACCTCACACTCCCAGGCACACCTCACACCCCCGGTACTCCCAGACACTCCCTGCATTTCTCTGACACTCCCAGGCACACCAGACACCCCTGGCACACCCTTGACACCCCTGGTACACCCCCATACCCACAGGTACACCTCTGACACCCCTGGTACACCTCTGACTCTCCCAGGTACACCCCTGACACCCCAGGCACACCTCAGACACTCCGTACACCCCTGACACTCCCAAATACACCTCTGACAATCCCGTACACCTCTGACACTCCCTGGTACACCCCAGAACCCCACATACACCTGTGACACTCCCAGGTACTCCTCTGACACTCCAGTACTCCTCTGACACTCCAGGTACTCCTCTGACACTCCCAAGCACACCTCTGACACCCGAGGTACACCCCAGACACCCCCAGGCACACTCTGACACTCCCAGGTATTTCTCTGACACCCCAGGTACACCCGACACCCCAGGCACACCCGGACTCTTCCAGGCACACCTCACACCCCTGGTACACCCCAGACACCCCGGTACACCCCTGACACTCCCAGGCACACCTCTGACACTCCCAGGTACACCCCCTGACACCTGCGGTACAGCCCGACACTTCCCAGGTACACCTCTGACACTTCCAGGTACACCTCATACACCCCCGGTACACCTCAGACACCCCAGGTACACCCTGACACTCCTAGGTACACCTCTGACACCCCAGGCAACCTAAGACACACCCAGCACCCTGACACCCCAGGCACACCTCTGACACCCCAGGCACTCCTCTGAAACCCGTGGTACACCTCCGACACCCCAGGCACACCTCTGACACTCGGTACACCTCCGACACCCCAGGTACACCTCTGACACCCCAGGTACATCCCAAACACCCCTTACACCTCCTCAGACACTCCCAGGTACACCTCTCACCCTGCACACCCTTGACACTCCCAGGTACTCCTGTGAAACTCCCTGGCTTCTCTGACACTCCCAGGCACACCCTGACACTCCCAGGTACACCCCAGACACTCCCAGGTACACCTCAGACACTCCCAGGCACACCCCAACACCCTAGGCACACCTCTGACACTCCAGCACACCTAAACACACCCAGGCACACCCCTGACACTCCCCAGGCACACCTCTGACACCCCAGGCACCTCTGACACCCGTGGCACACCTCCGACACCCCAGGCACACCTCTGACACTCCAGGCACACCATACACCCCTTGGCACACCTCAGACACCCCAGGCACACCTTTAACACTCCCTGGTACACCTTTCACACTCCCAGGTACACCTCCGACACTCCCAGGCACACTCCGATAATCGAAGGTACACCTCTGCAACTCATGCACACCATTGACACTCTCAGGTACTCCTCTGACACTCCCAGGCACCTCCTGACACCCCAGGTGCCTGTCTGACACCCCTGCACACCCCTGACACCCCACGCCCCTGACACCTCCCCTACACCCGACCATCCCAGTTACCCCGACACCCCAGGCACACCCCTGACACCCCAGGCACACCTCTGATACTCCCAGGCACACCTCTGACACTCCCAGGCACACCTCAGACACTCCCAGGCACACCTCCTCACACTCCCACACCTCTAATCAAGTTACACCTCAGACACCCCAGGTACACCTCTCACACTCCCAGGTACATCTAACACCCCAGGCACACCCCTGACACTCCCAGGCACCTCTGATACCCCAGGCACACCTCTGACACTCGTGCACACCTCAGACACCCCAGGCACACCTCTCACACCCCAGGGCCACCTCAAAACCCAAGCTACACCCCAGACACCCCAGGCACACATCTCACACTCCCGGGTACCCCTGACACTCCCAGTACTCCACTGACACCCTGGTACACCTCTGATACTCCCAGGTACACCCTTTACACTCCAGACACATGTGATACTCCCAGGTACACCACTGACACTCCCAGGTACACCTCTGCTACTCCCAGGAATTCTCTTGACAGTCCCAGTTACAACTCTAACACTCCAGTTACACCTCAGACACTCACAGATACACCGCTAACACTCCCAGGTACACCACTGACACTCCCAGGTACTCCTGTGACACCCCAGGTACCCACTGACACACCCTGGTACACCTCTGATACCCCAGGTACACCCTTTACACTCTGCACGTGATACCCCAGGCACACCACTGACACCCCAGGCACACCTCTGCTACCCCAGGAATTCCTCTGACAGTCCCAGTTACAACTCTAACACTCTTGCCACCTCAGACACTCACAGATACACCAACACCCCAGGCACCACCACTGACACTCCCAGGCACTCCCTGACACCCCAGTACCCACTGACACACCCTGCACACCCTCTGATACTCCCAGGTACACCTTTACACTCCCAGATACACATGTGATACTTCTAGGTACACCACTGACACTCGCACACCCCTGCTACCCCAGGACCTCTGACAGTCCCAGTTACAACTCTAACACTCCAAGTTACACCTCAGACACTCACAGATACACCGCTAACACTCCCAGGTACACCACTGACACTCCCAGGTACTCCTGTGACACCCCAGGTACTCCACTGACACACCCTGGTACACCTCTGATACCCCAGGTACACCCTTTACACTCCCAGATACACATGTGATACCCCAGGCACACCACTGACACTCCCAGGTACACCTCTGCTACTCCCCAGGAATTCCTCTGACAGTCCCAGTTACAACTCTAACACCTGCCACACCTCAGACACTCACAGACACCTCTCACACCCCAGGTACATCTCTAAACCCAAGTTACACCTCAGACACTCCCAGGCACACCTCTCACACTCCCGTACTCCTGTGACACCCCAGGTACCCACTGACACACCCTGGTACACCTCTGATACTCCCAGGTACACCCTTTACACTCCCAGATACACATGTGATACTCCCAGGTACACCACTGACACTCCCAGGCACACCTCTGCTACTCCCAGGAATTCTCCTGACAGTCCCAGTTACAAACTCTAACACTCCAAGTTACACCTCAGACACTCACAGATACCTCAACACTCCCAGGTACACCACTGACACTCCCAGGTACACCTCTGATACTCCCAGGAATACCTCTGACAGTCCCAGTTACACCTCCGACACTCCCAGTTACACCCTGACACTCGTACCCCTCTCAATCCCAGATACACTTGTGATACCCCAGGTACACCTCTGACACTCCCAGGTACACCTCTGTCACTCCCAGGCACACCCCTGACACTCCCAGGCACACCTCAGGACACCCCAGCACACCCCTGACACTCCCAGGCACACCTCTGACACCCCAGGCACACCTCTGACATTCCCAGGCACACCCCAGACACTCCCAGATACACCTCTGACACTCCCAGGTACCCTCTGACACTCCCCAGGCACACCCTCAGACACCCCAGGTACACCCCAGACACCACAGGCACACCTCTGACACCCTACACCCTGACACTCCCAAGCACACCCCTGACACTCCCAGGCACACCTCTGAGACTCCCAAGCACACCCCTGACACCTCGAGGTACACCCCACTCCCAGTACACCCTGACACTCCAGGCTACTCCTCTGATACTCCCAGGCACACCCCAGACACCCCAGGCACATCCCAGACTCCCAGGCACACATCCAACACCCCAGGCACACCTCTGACACTCCAGGCACACCTCTCACACTCCTCAGGAACACTTCCTGACACCCCAGGGTACACCTCCACTCCCAGGCACGCCTCTGACACCCCAGGCACACCACTGACACCCCAGGCACACTTCTGATACCCCAGGCATACCTCTGACACTCCCAGTCACACCTCCGACACTCCCAGTCACACCCCTGACACCCCAGGCACACCCCTGACACCCCAGATACACCTCTGACACTCCCCGCACACCCCAGACACTCCCACACACCTGTGACACCCAGGTACTCCCTGACACTTGCAGGTACTCATCTGACACTCCCAGGTACCCTCTGACACCCCACACCTCTGACACCCGAGGCACACCCCAGACACTCCCACACCTCTGACACTCCCAGTACTTCTCTCTGACATTCCCAGACACACCTCCGACACCCCCAGGCACACCTCTACCCAGGCACACCTCACACACCCCTGGCACACCTCAGACACCCCAGGCACACCTTTAACACCCCGGCACACCTCTTGACACTCCCAGGTACACCTCCGACACTTGCAGTACACCTCCGATACTGAAGGTACACCTCTGACACTCCCAGGTACACCATTTGACACTCTCAGGTACTCCTCTGACACCCAGGTACTCCTCTGACACTCCCAGGTGCTCGTCTGACACTCCCAGGTACACCTCCGACACCCTGCGCCTCTGACACCCCACCTCCACACCTCCGACCATCCCAGTTATACCCCTGACACTCCCAGGTACACCCCTGACACTCCCAGGCACACCTCTGATACTCCCAGGCACACCTCTGACACCCCAGGCACACCCCAGACACCCCAGGCACACCTCCCCACACCCCAAGCACACCCCACACCCAAGCCACACCTCAGACACCCCAGGCACACCTCCACACCCCAGGCACATCTAACACCCCAGGCACACCCCTGACACTCCGGTACACCCCTGATACTCCGGCACACCTGACACCCTAGGCACACCTCCAGACACTTGCACACCTCACACTTGCACACTCTAAAACCCAAGCCACACCTCAGACACTCCCAGGCACACATCCCACACCCCAGGCACCCCACACCCCAGGTACTCCACTGACACACCCTGGTACACCTCTGATACCCCAGGTACACCCTCACCCCAGACACATGTGATACCCCAGGCACACCACTGACACTCCCAGGTACACCCCTGCTACTCCCAGGAATTCCTCTGACAGTCCCAGTTACAACTCCAACACCCAAGCTACACCTCAGACACCAGACACACCTCCTCACACCCCAGGCACACCTCTAAAACCCAAGCCACACCTCAGACACCCCAGGCACACCTCTCACACTCCCAGGCACCCCTGTGACACCTCCCAGGCACCCACTGACACACCCTGGTACACCTCTGATACCCCAGGTACACCCTTTACACTCCCAGATACACATGTGATACTCCCAGGTACACCACTGACACCTCCCAGGTACACCTCTGCTACCCCAGGAATTCCTCTGACAGTCCCAGTTACAACTCTAACACTCCAAGTTACACCTCAGACACTCACAGATACACCTACACACTCCCAGGCACACCACTGACACTCCCAGGCACACCTCTGATACTCCCAGGGAATACTCTGACAGTCCCAGCTACACCTCCTGACACTCCTGTGACACCCCTGACACCCCAGGCACACCCCTACAATCCCAGACACACTTCTGACACCCCGGCACACCTCTGACACTCCAGGTACACCTCTGACACTCCCCAGGCACACCCCACATTCCCCAGGCACACCCCAGACACCCAGATACACCTCTGACACCCCAGGCACTCCTCTGACACCCCAGGCACACCTCCAGACACTCCCAGGCACACCCCAGACACTCACAGGCACACCTCTGACACCCCAGGCACACCCCTGACACTCCCAGGCACACCCCTGACACTCCCAGGCACACCTCTGAGACTCCCCAGGCACACCCTGACACCTGGAGGCACACCCTGACACTCCCAGGCACCTCTGACACCCCAGGCCACTCCTCTGATACTCCCAGGCACACCCCAGACACTCTGCCATCCCAGACACCCCAGGCACACATCTACCACCCCAGGCACACCTCCACACCTTGGTCACACCTCACACTCCAGAACACTTCCGGACACTCCCAGGCACACCCTGACACTCCCAGGCACACCTTGACACTTGGTACACCACTGACACTCCCAGAGCACACTTCTGATACTCCCAGGCATACCTCTGACACTCCCCAGTTACACCTCCGACACTCCCCAGTTACACCCCTGACACTCCCAGGTACACCCTGACACTCCCAGACACCCCACTCCCGGCACACCCCAGACACTCCCACACACCTGTGACACTCCCCAGGCACCCTCTGACACCCCCAGGCACTCATCTGACACCCCAGGTACCTCCTGACACTCCCAAGCCACCCTCTGACACCTGAGGCACCCCCAGACACCCTGGTGCACACCCTGACACTCGCATTTCTGACATTCCCAGACACACCTGACACTCCCCAGGCACACCCCGGACTCTTCCAGGCACACCCTACACTCTGGCACGCCCCAGACACTCCCTGGCACACCCCGACACTCCCAGGCACACCCCATGACACTCCCAGGCACACCCCTGACACCCCAGGCACACCTCTGACACTCCCCAAGCACCCTCTGACATCCGTGGTACAGCCCTGACACTCCCCAGGTACACCCCAACACTTCCAGGCACACACACACCCTGGCACACCCCAGACACCCCAGTACACCTCCTGACACCCTAGGCACACCTCTGACACCCCCAGGCACACCTAAGACACACCCAGGCACACCCCTGACACCCCAGGCACACCTCCACACCCCAGGCACCTCTGAAACCCGTGGTACACCTCCAACACTCCAGGCACCTCTGACACCTGTCACACCTCCGACACCCCAGGTACACCTCTGACACTTCCAGGCACATCCCAAACACTCCCTGGCACACCTCAGACACTCCCCAGGCACACCCCCACACCCCAGGCACACCCCCACACTCGCACTAGTGACACTCCCTGCATTTCTGACACCCTGTGTCACCAGACACCCAGGCACACCCCAGACACCCCAGGTACACCCCAGACACCCCCAGGCACACCTCTACACTCCCCAGGCACACCTCTGACACTCCAGGCACACCTAAGACACACCCAGGCACACCTCTGACACCCCAGGCACAGCCTGACACTTGCACCTCTGACACCCGTGGTACACCTGACACCCTGAGGCACACCTCTGACACTTCCAGGTACACCCTCATACACTCCCTGGTACACCTCAGGCACTCCCCAAGCACACCTTTAACACTCCTGGTACACCTGACACCCCAGGCACACCTCCTGACACTCCCGGTACACTGATACTGAAGGCACACCTCTGACACTCCCAGGTACACCATTGACACTCCCAGGTACCCTCTGACACTCCCTGGTACTCCTCTGACACTCCCAGGTACTCCTCTGACACTCCCCAGTACACCTCTGACACTCCCAGGCACGCCCCACACTCCCACCTTACACCTCCTGACCATCCCAGTTACACTCTGACACTGTGCACACCCCTGACACCCCAGGCACACCTCTGACATCTCAGGCACACCTCTGACACCCCAGGCACACCTCAGACACCCCAGGTACACCTCTCTCACACCCCAGGCACACCCCAACACCTGCCACACCTCAGACACCCCAGGCACACCCCACACTCCCCAGGCACATCTGACACCCCAGGCACCCCTGACACTCCCAGGCACTCCTCTGATACCCCAGGCACACCTCTGACACTCCCCAGGCACACCCCAGACACCCCAGGCACACCTCCACACCCCCAGGCACACCTCTAACACCCAAGTCACACCTCAGACACTCACCCCACACTCTGAGGCACCCTGACACCCCAGGCACTCCACTGACACACCCCTGCACACCTCTGACACCCCAGGTACCACTGACACTCCCGGCACACCTCTGACACTCCCAGGCACACCTCCTCACACTTGCACACCCCACCTGCCACACTCAGACACTCCCAGGCACACCGCCGGACACTCCCCAGGCACACCACTGACACCCCAGGCAATTCCAGGAATACCTCTGACAGTCCCAGTTACACCTCCGACAGTCCCAGCAGTTACACCCCTGACACTCCCAGGCACACCCTTTACACTCCCCAGATACACCCCTGACACTCCTGGTACACACCTCTGACACCCCAGGCACACCTCTGACACCCAGGCACACCTCCAGACACCCCAGGCACACCTCTCACACCTCCCAGGCACACACCCCACACCCAAGCCACACCACACCCCAGGCACACCTCACACTCTGGTCACATCTGACATGCACACCCCTGACACTCCCCATGTACACCTCTGATACCCAGGCACACCTCTGACACCCCAGGCACCCCTCAGACACTCCCCAGGCACACCTCTCACACCCCAGGCACACCCCCAAAACCCAAGCCACACCTCAGACACCCCAGGCACACCTCTCCACTCCCCAGGCACCCTGTGACACTCCCAGGCACTCCACTGACACACCCTGGTACACCTCTGATACTCCCAGGTACACCCTTGACACCCCAGACACACATGTGATACTCCCAGGTACACCACTGACACTCCCAGGCACACCTCTGATACTCCTGGGAATCTCCTGACAGTCCCAGTTACAACTCTAACACTCCAAGTTACACTCAGACACTCACAGATACACCTGCCAACACTCCCAGGCACACCACTGACACTCCCAGGTACACCCTGATACTCCCAGAATACCCCTGACAGTCCCAGTTACACCTTCTGACACTCCCAGTTACACCCCTGACACTCCAGGTACACCCCTCACAATCCCAGAGTACACTTGTGATACTCCCAGGCACACCTCTGACACTCCCAGGCACACCTCTGACACTCCAGGCACACCCCTGACACCCAGGCAACACTCTCTGACACCCCAGGCACACCCCTGACACCCCAGGCACACCTGACACCCCAGGCACACCTCTGACATCCCAGGTACACTCCAGACACCCCAAAGTCAACCTCTGACACTCCAGGCACCCTCTGACACCTTGCACACCCTAGACACTCCAGGCACACTTGACACCACAGGCACACCCTGACACTTCACCAACCCCCTGACACCCCTGGCACACCCCCTGACACTTCAGGCACACCTCTGACACTCCGGCACACCTCTGACACCTGAGGCACACCCTGGACACCCCAGGCACACCTCTGACACTCCCAGGCTACCTCTGACACTCCCAGGTACACCCCAGACACTCCAGGTACATCCCAGACACTCCCAGGCACACCTCCAGCACTCCCCAGGCACACCTCTGACACCCCAGGTACACTCCCCACACCTGAGGAACACTCCGACACCCAGGCACACCCTGACACTCCCCAGGCACACCTCTGACACCCAAGGCACACCACTGACACCCCAGGCACACACCTGCACACCCCTGACACCCAGCTCACACCTGACACTCCCTGTGTACACCTCTGACACCCCAGGCACACCCCGACACTCCCAGATACACCTCTGATACCCCAGGCACACCTCTGACACTCCCAGGCACATCTGATGATACTCCCAGGCACACCTCCGACACTCCCAGGCACACCTCTCTGACACTCCCAGGCACACCTCTGACACTCCAAGGCACACCTCTGACACTCCCAGGTACACCCCCAACACTCCCCTGCCACACCTCTAACACTCCCGAGGCACACTCCGACACTCCGAGGCACACCTCCGACACTCCCCAGGCACACCTCCGACACCCCAGGCACTCCACTGAAACTCCCTGGCACACCTCTGACACTCCCCAGGTACCCACTGACACTCCCAGGCACACTCCTGACACTCCCAGACACACCTCCTGATACTCCCAGGCACACCTCTGACACTCCCAGGTACATCTACGATACCCCAGGTACACCTCCGATAGTCCCAGGCACACCTCTGACACTCCCAGGCACTCCTGTGACACCCCTGGTTCACTTCGACACCCAGGCACACCCCAACACTCCCTGCCACACCCCAACACCCCAGGCACACATCCGACACTCCCCAGGCACACCCCTGACACTCCCAGGCACACCTCTGACACTCCCAGGCACCCACTGACACCCCCTGAACACCCCTGACACTCCCAGGCACACCTCTGACACCCCAGGCACACCTCTGACACTCCCAGGCACACCCCTGACACTCTGGGGCACACCTCTGACACTCCCAGGTCCAACTCTGACACTCCCCAGGTACACCTCTGACAACCCACACCTCTGACACTCCCTGGCACACCCCAGACACTTCCACACACCCTGACACTCCCCAGGCACACCTCTGACACTCCCAGGCACCCTCTGACACCCCAGGCACTCCTGACACTCCCCAAGCACCTCTGACACTGAGGCACACCCCAGACACTTGCACACCTCTGACACTCCCAGGCACTCTCTGACACTCAGGCACACCTCCGGACACTCCAGGCACACCCTGAACCTTCCAGGCACACCTCATACACCCCTGGCACACCAGACACTCCCTGGCACACCCCTGACACTTGCACACCCCTGACACCTGCACACCTGACACTCCCCAGGCACACTCTGACACTCTGCACTCTGACACCTGCACAGTCTGACACTCAGGCACACCCCCAACACCTGGCACACCCCATACACCCCAGGCACACCTCAGACACCTCCCAGCACACCCCTGACACTCCTAGGCACACCTCTGACACTCCCAGGCACAACCTAGACACACCCAGGCACACCCCTGACACCCCAGGCACACCCTCTGACACTCCCAGGCACTCCCTCTGAAACCCGTGGCACACCTCCGACACTCCCAGGCACACCTCTGACACCTGCACACCCGACACCCCAGGCACACCTTGACACTTCCAGGTACATCCCAAACACCCCTGCACACCCCAGACACTCCCCAGGCACACCTCCTGACACCCCAGGCACTCCTCTGACACTCCCCTGGCATTCTCTGACACCCCAGGCACACCTCAGACACTCCCAGGCACACCCTCTGACACTCCCCAGGCACACCCCTGACACTCCCCAGGCACACCTCCCTGACACTCCCAGGCACACCTCTGACACCCCAGGCACACCCAAGACACACACCCAGGCACACCCCTGACACTCCCAGGCACACCCTCTGACACTCCCAGGCACACCTCTGACACCCGTGGCACACCTCCGACACCCCCAGGCACACCCCACACCTGCACCTGACACTCCCAGGCACACCTTGACACTCCAGGCACATCCCCAAAACACTCCCCTGGCACACCCCAGACACCCCAGGCACACCTCTGACACTCCAGGCACACCTGTGACACCCCAGGCACTCTCTGACACTCCCCAGGCACACCTCAGACACTGCACACCTGACACCCCAGGCACACCCCAGACACTCCCAGGCACACCCTGACACCCCAGGCACACCTCTGACACCCCAGGCACACCCCAGACACTCCCAAGGCACACCCCTGACACCCCAGGCACACCTCTGACACTCCCAGGCACACCTCTGACACTCCATGGCACACCTCTGACACTCCAGGCCACCTCTGACACTCCAGGCACACCTCAGACACCCCCTGGCACACCCCAGACACCCCAGGCACACCTTGGACACCCCAGGCACACCTTGACACTCCCCAGGCACACCTCCGGACACTCCCCAGGTACCACCCATGACACCCTGAGGCACACCCCTGACACCCCAGGCACACCTCTGACACCCTGCACACTCTGACACCTGAGGCACACCCCTGACAATCCCAGGCACACCTCTGACACCCCAGGCACCCTCTGATACTCCCAGGCACACCTCTGACACTCCCAGGCACATCCCAGACACCCCAGGCACACATCCAGCACCCCAGGCACACCTCCTGACACCCAGGCACACCTCCCCACACTCTGAGGAACACCTGACACCCCAGGCACACCTCTGACACCCCCAGGCACACCCCTGACACCCCAGGTACACCACTGACACTCTGCACACCTCTGACACCCCAGGTATACCCCACACCTCCAGTCACACTCCCGACACTCCCAGTTACACCACTGACACCCCAGGTACACCCCTGACACTCCCAGATACACCCTGATACTCCTCAGGTACACCTCTGACACCCTGGTACACCTCTACGATACTCCCAGGCACACCTGAGTCCTATACACTGACACTCCCCAGGCACACTCCTCTGACACTTCAGGTACACCTGACACCCCAGCACCCCACACTCCCTGCCACACCAACACCCCAGGCACACATCCACACCCGAGGCACACCTCCGACACTCCCCAGGCACACCTCCGACACTCCCCAGGCACCACTGACACTCCTGGTACACCTCTGACACTCCAGGCACTCCACTGACACCCAGGCACACCCTGACACTCCCAGATACACACCTCTGATTCTCCTGCACACCTCTGACACTCCCCCAGGCACATCTACATACTCCCAGGTACACCTCCGATAGTCCTAGGCACACCTTGGACACTCCCAGGCACTCTGTGACACTCCTGGTTCACTCTGACACTCCCCACGCACACCCCAACACCTGCCACACCTCTAACACTCCCAGGCACACATCCGACACTCCCCAGGCACACCCCTGACACTCCCAGGCACACCTCTGACACTCCCAGGCACACCACTGACACCCCCTGGAACACCCCTGACCCCAGGCACACCTCTGACACCCCAGGCACACCTCTGACTCTCCCCAGGCACACCCCCTGACACTCCCAGGCACACCCCAGACACTCCCAGGCACACCCCTGACACTCCTGGCACACCTCTGACAATCCCAGGCACACCTCTGACACCCCTGGCACACCCCAGACACTCCCCACATACACCTGTGACACTCTGCACACCTCTGACACTCCCAGGCACACCCTCTGACACTCCAGGTACACCTCTGACACCCTAAGCACACCTCTGACACCTGAGGCACACCCCAGACACTCCCAGGCACACCTCTGACACTCCCAGGTATTTCTCTGACACCCCAGGCCACCTCCGACACTCCCCAGGCACACCCTGACCTTCCAGGCACACCCCATACACCCCTGGACACCCCTCAGACACTCCCCTGGCACACCCCTGACACTCCCCAGGCACACCCCTGACACTCCCCAGGCACACCCCTGACACTCCCAGGCACACCTGACACTCCCAAGCACTCCTCTGACACTCCGGTGGCACAGCCCCGACACCCCCAGGCACACCCCTAACACTTCCAGGCACACCCCACACCCCCTGGCACACCCCAGACACCCCAGGCACACCCCTGACACTCCCAGGCACACCTCTGACACTCCCCAGGCACAACCTAGACACACCCAGGCACACCCTGACACTCCCAGGCACACCTCTGACACTCCCAGGCACACCTCTGACACCCGTGGCACACCTCTGACACTCCCAGGCACACCTCTGACACTCGTGGCACACCTCCGACACTCCAGGCACACCTTGACACTTCCAGGTACATCCCAGACACTCCCTGGCACACCTGACACTCCCAGGCACACCCCTGACACCCCAGGCACTCCTGTGACACCCCCTGGCATTCTCCTGACACCCCAGGCACACCTCCAGACACCCAAGGCACACCCCTCAGACACCCCAGGCACACCTCAGACACCCCAGGTCACACCCCTGACACTCCCCAGGCACACCTCTGACACCCAGGACAACCTAGACACACCCCGGTACACCCCTGACACTCCCAGGCACACCTCTGACACTCCCAGGCACTCCTCTGAACCCTGGTACACTCCTGACACTCCCAGGCACACCTCTGACACCTGTGGCACACCTCCGACACTCCCCAGGCACCCTTGACACTCCAGGCACATCCCAAACACTCCCTGGCACACCCCAGACACCCAGGCACACCTCTGACACTCCCCAGGCACTCCTCTGACACTCCCCTGGTATTTCTCTCTGACCCCAGGCACACCCCAGACACTCCCCAGGCACACCCCAGACACCCAGGCACACCCCAGACACCAGGCACACCTCTGACACCCCAGGCACACCTTGACACTCCAGGCACACCTAAGACACACCCAGGCACACCCCTGACACTCCCAGGTACACCCTGACACTCCCAGGCACTCCTCTGACACCTGCACACCGACACCCCAGGCACACCTCTGACACTTCCAGGCACACCTCACACCCCTGGCACACCCCAGACACTCCCAGGCACCTTAACACTCCCCTGGCACACCTTGACACCCAGGCACACCTCCACTCCCCAGGCACACCTGATACCGCAGGCACACCTCTGACACCCCAGGCACACCACTGACACTCCCAGGCACTCCTCTGACACCCCAGGCACTCCTCTGACACCCCAGGCACTCCTCTGACACTCCTGGTGCACACTCTGACACTCCCAGGCACGCCTCTGACACTCCCACTTCACACCTCCGGACCATCCCAGTTACACCCCTGACACTCCCAGGCACACCCCTGACACCCCAGGCACACTCTGATAATCCCCAGGCACACTCTGACACCCAGGCACACCTCTGACACTCTGCACACCTTCACACTCCCCAGGTACACCTCTAACACTGCCACACCCCAGACACCCCAGGCACACTCCTCCACACTTCAGGCACATCTGACACTCCCAGGCACACCCCTGACACTCCCAGGTACCCTCTGATACCCCAGGCACACCTCTGACACTCCCAGGCACACCCCAGACACCCCAGGCACACCTCTCACACCCCAGGCACACCCCCACACCTGCCACCTCAGACACCCCAGGCACACCTCTGACACTCCCAGGCACTCCTGTGACACCCCAGGCACACCACTGACACCCCTGCAGCCACCTCTGATACCCCTGCACACCTCTGACACTTGCACACCCTCTGACACTCCCAGGCACACCTCTGACACCCCAGTACCCTAACACCAAGGCACACCTGACACTCCCAGGTACACCTCTGACACTCCAGGCACACCTCTGACACTCCCAGGCACACCTCTGATACTCCCAGGAATACCTCTGACAGTCCCAGGTACACCTCTGACACTCCCCAGTTACACCCCTGACACTCCCAGGTACACCCTTTACACTCCCAGATACACCCCTGACACTCCAGGCACACCTCTGACACTCCCCAGGTACACCTCTGACACTCCGCACATCTCTGACATTCCCAGATACACCTCCACACTCCCCAGGCACACCCTGACACTTCCAGGCACACCTCAGACACCCCTGGTGCCCTGCCACATGCACTGAACGAAGTACTGA
>NW_024730812.1:0-5000 GCF_018991925.1 Homarus americanus
GGTACATTGTTTTAACAATTCTAATATTAGCACCATAGTGCGGGCTGTACCCCGCTACACTTCTAAGAGGTCTCAGTCTGTCAGTACATTGGCGGGTTAGCTGTTGTATGGCAGGTAGGGTACAAGGGACAGAAACACCAAGATATTTAAAAGAAGAAACATAGTCAATAGTGTTGTTACCTATCTTGAACTTGGCGGGGCCGCGTTTGCGGTTACCAGCTTGTTTGTTGAACACCTTAGTTTTGTCAGTGGAGATAATAAGACCGAGGTGTTCACAGGCTGCGTATACATGGTTCAGGATGGTTTGCATTTCACGATGAGTTTTAGTATGTATAAGAATATCATCAGCATAGCTGATTGAGATATTGCTGGGGTTGTCTGGTATTAAATTTAATAATGCATTCATAAGAACATTGAACAAAGTGAGGCTAAGTACTCCACCTTGAGGGGTACCAAGTTGCATATCTTTAACTTCACTTTTGTAACCCTGAAACAGTGCAGCAGCCCTTCTGTTGGTTAGGTAACCACTTATCCAGTGTAACAGCCTACCTCCTATATCCATTTTGGCTAGTTCGTACAATATCAGTTGCCTATTGGCAACATCAAATGCAGCTTTTAGGTCAAGAAATGTGGTGTATCTGTGCCTTTCATCACCATGCACAGTTAGGAATGTGGTGATGCAATTATGTACACCTTTACCATGGGTGAAACCATTTATGTTAGGAGACATGTGTTCTCTGATTCTATATAAGAGTCTGCCAAGAACCATCCTCTCAAAGGTTTTACACAGGCAGCTGGTTAGTGATATGGGACGAAAGGCATCAGGCTGTCCTGGTTTCAGTATTGATACAACAATACTGCTGGTCCATGATGTGGGTAGTTGGCCCTCGGCATGACTCATATTGTACAATACCAACAATGGATTGCCTGGCACGCGCCTTAGTAGTCTAATGATGTTGTAGGTGACTCCGTCCTCTCCAGGGGAAGTAGACCTACCCCTGGCGAGGGCGGCGTCAAGCTCCCACTCAGTATATGGAACATCACACTCATCGTGCTGTTTGCCCAGCATAAAGCTAATAAGATTACTTCTCTCTACAGACTTCGCATCAAGGAGTCCCCGAGTCCTAGCTGGTAACATGTCATAGCTCGACACATGAGCCCACTTTGTTATTAGCTCATTCGACTTTTGCAGAGGGTTTGGATGGGAGACGTGTCTTCTGTTTTTACCTCTGATTATGTTTATGTCTTTCCAGGCTTTGCTGAGGGATGTGTGTTGGTTCAGGCTGTTGACATATGTCTCCCATGCATTTTGTCTGAGTTCGTTTACACGTTCCCTGACAGCAGCAAGGGAAGCTTGATACAATTGTAACATTTGAGGTGTTCTACATTGTCTGTAACCCTTACCCACCCTCCTGACCCTAGCCCTGAGTTTTTTCAGCTCAGGGTCATTATAGCACTGCTGTTGCCTGTTCCCATTATGCTGACCACGTTTTCTCCTTTTTTTGGTGGAGGCATTGTTGGTGAAGTATACATAAGTCCTATCTATCAGATCGTCATGGAAACTTTGGTAATTGTCAGGCTTGTAGTCCTTGTACCAGTCATAGATGAAGTCTATGAACTGGCTTTCATGTTCTTGCTTGACTGTGATTCTACGTCTGTTGAGTTTACCACCAGTGGGGGTGTCATTGGCTACATGTATACTAGCTTGGATTGGGCTGTGGTCAGACATAAGATCAGTGACAACATCAGAGCTATGAGTTGTGTATGATAGATTAAAGCCAATACATTTGTCTAGACCCCGCCATAGATGTGTGTTGGTTCATTATTACCTATAATTTGAACATCTTCATATGCGCTGAGAAGTGAGATAAGTCTCCTACCATTGGTGTTAGTGGTGGAGTCACCTAATTTCTTGTGTCTAGTATTCAGGTCACCCATTAGGACAGTGGGCTCAGTGTGTAAAAAGTCTGGGAGATCTGTGTACTGAAGCTGATCTGAGGGAGCATAGGCGTTTAGCACGTTGAGTGTGGAGTTGCCCAGGTGGATAGTGATCCCATGGTACTGAAGGTTGGTAGTCTTTTTGGATACAAGAGGTACATGCGGGAGTGACTTCTTAACATACATCAAACATGTGTGAGTAGAACTAGGATCATAATACACATAATTGGGCAGACTGGGTGGGGGCTTACCATTAGGTGTGAGACACTCCTGCAGACACACAATATCGATGTCCTCAGTCACAACTTTGTGGTGTAGGTCAGGGTATCGTTTTCTAAGGGATGAGATGTTCCAACTCATCACCTTCACCGCTCTGTATCTTTGTCTGGTATTAACACTGGCCATTATGAAATGTATTTGGAATTTTGTCTGGTATTAACACTGGCCATTATGAAATGTATTTGGAATTTTGTCTGGTATTAACACTGGCCATTATGAAATGTATTTGGAAAGAAGCAAAAGGCACTGTATGATACTGTTCTTTTCTGCGCTGCCTGTCCCTTCGGCAGGCAGTAGGCCAGTTAACCTTTTGGAAACATTTCTGGAGCACGTGCGGCTCAACAATTGTTGTATTTCATTGGCAGACAACAACACACTTTGGTTACACTCGACATCACCACCATTTTCTGTTTGTGCTTGTTCATCTTCACTGACCATGTCCACAGAGGCATCAGTAGAACTGTTACCAGTATCACTATTTTCCTCTGCGTGGACACTAGTTCCTGGTGGGTCTTGAGTTTCCACATCTGGTACTGACATCTGAATGTCCTCAGTTTGACTGTAATTTTTCCGAAGTTGCTGCACTGTGTTGGTGGTGTTTTTTCCTTTAGTGTATCACAGAGGCTCATAAACATTTCAGTTAGAGCTGTAAACTGAGCTTTGAGTTCTTTAATTTCATTTTTCAAATCATTGATCTCTTCACGATGTGCAGGGAGTGTGTTGGCAGCTACCTGTTGTGTCGGTACGTCTGTGTTGCCCCATGCTGACCTTTCGATGACTGCTGGTGATGATCCTGGAGCTTTGGTGGGGAGGGCAGGCCAGGGGTTGGCCGTAGGGAGTACCCTAGCAGCATTAGTGTTTCTTGAGACCTGCCTGGGTGGCGGGTCTGGGCGCTGAAGGGGTGTAGGAGCTCTAGAACAGTTAGGGTGCCATACAGGAACTCCAACTGTTTTGCAGTTAATACACTTCTGTTGGATGACACCCCCTTGAGCAACTGTATCTCTGCAAACCTGTGTTGCATGTTGCCTTGAGCAGAGACCACACCACAGCTTAGTCGAGGGGCATAACCGGGCCACATGGCCCCAGTGCTGACAGTTGTAACACCTCCGGTTAGGGGGCTGATAGAGAGTTACCTTCAGAGTCCGATAGGCACCACGGACTCGAATGGTCTTGGGTGGGTCTTCCGAGCCAACCCAGTCTGCAATGACTACATTCTTGCCCCTGAGTCGCTTCGTCCTTCTGATGTAGGGATGGGCTTCTAGTAGTGTAGGGGTCTGGTACTGGTCGAGCCCTATGATTATTATGGTTTTCTTGCTCGGTGGTTGGGATGATTGTTCCATGGTTATTCCCCTTATGCTATTGGTGAGGAGATCCTGTATGACTGCTGGGTCGTTTCTAATCAGAACATGATCTTGTGTACCGACTCTGAACTGAAACTCAGCCTCAGGATATTTGTCTTCCGCATCGTTCAGCCAGAGATACTTGTCTTCAGGTGATGTACCTTCAGGGAAGTATAATCTTACTCTCATGGGGGGTTGTGGTTGTAGTTGATTGTCTCTAAGTCTTTCTGCCTTTTCGGCCTTCCGCTTGTTCCTGGACTGAACTAGTTGAAAGCCATCTTCTCCGTTGGTGTCAAGGTCAACACCACAGTCGCCTGGCTCACTCAGTGCATCAGGAGAGTTAAGCGAGTAGCTGGGTCTCCAGTCAACTCAGACATGGTGGAGTTACAGGACTCGACTTATATGCCTACGTCAGAGGGCCGAGGACTGCTTGGCACTCCTAGGAAGTCAGCGGTGGTTGGGAGGCGTAACCCTCTTAGAGGACAAAGGAGATTGGCATCTACTGTACAGCGTATTAGCGGTGTGAGGGGAGGCCATGAGCGGGTGGTGTCGGGGGGACTAAGGTAACAGGAGTTTTCTCAGTTTATAAACACTTTTATTACACTACACTTGTTCTTAATAGCATGTCTGTTTTTCTGGTTAGATACAGTATCAAAGTCAATTTTAGTTTCAAAAGAACTAACCAGCTTGGCACACTATGAGGACGGGAGTTTGTGTAAACAAACCCTCACCACATGGCCGAGCGTGACCACAAGGGTATAGGCCTTGCCTCGCGGGCACCTACACCTACACACGACACAGTGCTCAACACACGGTAGTTCACTTGTTATACAGGCAACATATTTGCAGTTGTTGACCTATCCCCACCCTACTGGGTGGTGTTGTGTTATTTCGAAGTCAAGTGTGAAGCCGACCCACTGTTGTTCTCAGAGTGGACTGATTAGCACCTCCTTGTCAGGAGATGGCGGTCAGTACCCAGCTGTGCTTATCTCACTGGCGGGTCACGGCTCTCACTGGTACTGTCTAGTACTGAATTCACTGGCTTAAACACTGTTCTTAACTGTTCAACACTGGTTCCACTTCTTTCCGAAACGAAATGTCACTTTTGATTATGTTGATATCCCGGTGGTGAGGATGGGTCGGGGAGAGGGACTTGGGGAATGGGCCGAACATTGGCCAAGGGTGAGAGCTGCTCAGCAGGAGCAGCGCCTCATCTTGATCAGGTCACTGGTGGGTTGGAGAGGGGGGAGGGCGGGGGAAGACTCACCTAAATCACCCAGCAGGCGCTTTGTGACACCCAACAAGTGACCTTTGGGTGGGGGCAGTTTTCTCGCCAGATCTAGACCAGTGGGCAGTGTTAACCCCCAAAGGTCACCGAGGCAGGAGTGACCTTTGGGAAGTTTCGGGATTATAAATAGAGTTGTAGGAGGTGGTGGTGGAGGT
>NW_024730813.1:0-76326 GCF_018991925.1 Homarus americanus
GAGGTATACCTGGGGTGTCACAGGTGTGCCTGGGAGGTCAAGGTGCACTTGGGAGTGACAGAGGTGCACCTTGGGAGTGTCTGAGGTACCTGGGTGTGCCTGAGGTGTACCTGGCAGTGTCTGGAGGTGTACCTGGCAGTGTCTGAGTGTACCTGGCAGTGTCATGGTGTACCTGGGAGGCGTCAGCGGTGTACCTGGGAGTGTTAGAGGTATCAGGAGTGACAAAAGAGCACCTAGGAAGTGTCAGTGGTGTACCTAGGAGTGTGAGAAGTGTACCTGGGAGTGATTGGGCAATTTTGGAGTGTGAGAGGTGCACCGAGTGTAAGTGGGGCACTGGGAGTGTCAGAGGTGTACCTGGGAGGTCAGGGGTGTAACAGGGAGGTCAGGGGTGAGTGGCCTGGGAGGCTGTAGAGGTGTACCTGTGAGTGTCAGAGCTGGCACCTGGGATTGTCAGAGGGCCTGGGAGGATCGCACCTGGGAGGTCAGAGGTACCAGGGAATGTCAGGGAGTGGGAGGTCAGGAGGTACCCTGGAGTGTCAGAGGTGTACCTGGGAGCTCAGAGGTGTACCTGGGAGTGTCGGAGGTACTTGGTAGGAGAAGTGTACCTGGAGTGTCGGAGGGTGTACCTGGGAGTGTTCGGAGGTGTACCTGGCAGTGTCAGGTGTACCTGGGAGGTCAGGAGGTGTACCACGGAATGTCAGTGAGTAGCTGGGAGGTACCTGGGAAGCAGAGGTGCACTGGGAGGCCAGGAGGTGTCTCTGGGAGTGTTAGAGGTGTACCTGGGAGGTCAGACGTGTACATGGGAGTGTCGGAGGTGTACCTGGGAGTGTGAGAAGTGTACCTGAGAGTGTCTGAGGTGTACCTGGCAGTGTCAGAGGTGTACCTGGGAGTGTCAGAGGTGTTCCTGGGAGGTCAGGAGTACCGAGTGTCAGAGGTGTACCTGGGGGTGTCAGAGGTGTGCCTGGGAGTGTCAAAGGCATTTGGAGTGACAGAGGTGCACCTGGAGTGTCTGAGGTGTACCTGGGAGTGCCTGAGGTGTACCTGGCAGTGTCTGGAGGTGTACCTGGGAGTGTCTGGAGGTGTACCTGGCAGTGTCAGCGGTGTACCTGGGAGTGTCAGGTGTACCTGGGAGTGTCAGAGGTATTAGGAGTGACAGAAGAGCACCTAGAAGTGCTGGGGTGGTGTGGAATGTAGGAGGTGGAGAAGTGTACCTGGGAGTGACTGGTACCTGGAGGTGAGAGGTGTACCTGGGAGCAAGGGGTGTACCTGGGAGTGTCAGGAGGTGCATCAGGAGTGACAGAAGTGTACCTGGGAGTGTCAGTGGTGTACCTGGGAGGTCAGAGGTGTACCTGGGAGTGTCTGGGTGGCATTTTGGAGGTGAGAGGTGTACCTGGGAGTGTCTGGGTGTACCTGGGAGTGTCAGAGGTACCTGGGAGTGTCAGGTGTACCAGGGAGTGTCAGTGGTGTACCTGGGAGTGTCAGGAGGTACCTGTGAGTGTCAGAGCTGTACCTGAGTGTCAGAGGTGCATCTGGGAGTGTTGGACGTACCCTGGAGTGTCAGAGGTACCAGGGAATGTCAGTGGAGTACCTGGCAGTGTCAGAGGTGTACCTGGGAGTGTCAGGAGGCATACATGGGAGTGTCAGAGGTGTACCTGGGAGTGTCAGGGGGTGTACCTGGGGTGTCAGAGGTGTACCTGGAGTGTCAGAGGTGTACCTGGGGTGTCAGAGGTGTGCGTGGGAGTGTCGGAGGTATACTTGGTAGTGTGAAGTGTGCCTGGGAGTGTCAGGTGTTCCTGGGAGTGTCGGAGGTGCACCTGGCAGTGTCAACTGTGTACCTGGGAGTGTCAGAGGTGTGCAGAATGTCAGTGGAGTACCTGGGAGTGTCAGAGGTGTGCAGTGTCAGAGGTGTACCTGGGGAGTGTCAGAGTGTTCATGGGAGTGTCAGAGGTGTACCTGGGGTGTCCAGACGTCTGAGGTGTCGGAGGTGTGCATTGTGAGAAGTGTGCCTGAGGAGTGTCTGGTGTGCCTGGGAGTGTCAGAGGTGTGCCTGGGGAGTGTCAGGGTGTTCCTGGGGAGTCAGTGGAGTGCCTGGAGGTGTCAGGGGTATGCCTGGGGGTGTCACAGGTGTGCCTGGGAGTGTCAAAGGTGCACTTGGGGTGACAGAGGTGCCTTGGGTGTCTGGGGTGTACCTGGGTGTGCCTGGGGTGTGCCTGGCAGTGTCTGAGGGTGTGCCTGGGTGTCAGAGGTGCCTGGCAGTGTCAGCAGTGTGCCTGGGAGTGTCAGCGGTGTACCTGGGGTGTTGGGGTGTGTAGGGAGTGACAGAAGAGTACCTGAGAAGTGTCAGTGGTGTGCCCAGGGTGTGGAAGTGGCCTGGGGTGGGCTGGGTGCCCCAGGTGTGAGGTGTACCGGAGTGTGGGGTGTGCCTGGGAGTGTCAGAGGTGTGCCTGGGGTGTGGGGTGTGACAGGGTCGGTGGGTACCTGGGGTGTCAGAGGTGTGCCTGGAGTGTCAGAGCTGTACCTGGGGTGTCAGAGGTGTCTGGGGTGTCGGACGTGTGCCTGGGGGTGTCAGAGGTGTGCCAGGGAATGTCGGTGGAGTGCAGTGTCAGAGGTGTACCTGGGGAGTGTCAGAGGTATGTCTTGGAGTGTCAGAGGTGTGCCTGGGAGTGTCAGAGGTGTGCCTGGGAGTGTCAGAGGTGTGCCTGGGAGTCAGAGGTGTGCCTGGGGAGTGTCAGAGGTGTGCCTGGGTGTCAGAGGTGTCCCTGGGTGTCAGAGGTGTGCAAGTGTCAGAGGTGTATCTGGGATTCTCGGACGTGTGCCTGGGGAGTGTCAGAGGTGTACCAGGGAATGTCAGTGGAGTGCCTGGCAGTGTCAGAGGTGTACCTGGGAGTGTCAGAGGTGTACATGGGAGTGTCAGAGGTGTGCCTGGGGTGTGGGGTGTGCCTGGGAGTGTCAGAGGTGTGCCCTGGAGTGTCAGGGTGTGCCTGGGGTGTCAGAGGTGTGCGTGGGAGTGTCGGGTGTGGTAGTGTGAAGTGTGCCTGGGGTGTCAGGTGTTCCTGGGAGTGTCGGAGGTGTACCTGGCGTGTCAGCGGTGTGCCTGGGGTGTCAGAGGTGGCACGGGATGTCAGTGGAGTGGCTGGGGTGTCAGAGGGTGTGCCTGAGAGTGTCAGTGTGCCTGGGAGTGTCAGAGGTGTTCATGGGAGTGTCAGAGGTGTGCCTGGGAGTGTCAGACGTGTACAAGGTGTCGGAGGTGTGCCTGCGTGTGTGAAGGTGTACCTGGGAGTGTCTGAGGTGTACCTGGCAGTGTCAGCGGTGTGCCTGGGGTGTCAGCGGTGTGCCTGGGGTTGTTAGGGGGTGTATCAAGGGGTGACAGAGGAGTGCCTAGAAGTGTCAGGGTGTGCCTGGGGTGTGAGAAGTGTGCCTGGGGAGTGTCTGGGTGTGGGGAGTGTCAGAGGTGTGCCTAGGAGTGTCAGGGGTGTGCCAGAGTGTCAGTGGAGTGCCTGGGGAGTGTCAGAGGTGTGCCTGGAGTGTCAGAGGTGTGCCTGGGAGTGTGAAAGGTTCACTTGGGATTGTTGAGGTGCACCTTGGAGTGTCTGAGGTGTGCCTGGGGTGTCTGAGGTGTACCTGGCAGTGTCTGAGGTGTGCCTGGCAGTGTCTGGGGTGTGCCTGGCATTGTCAGCAGTGTGCCTGGGAGTGTCAGAGGTATACACAGGATGTCAGAGGTGTGCCTGGGGAGTGTCAGATGTGTGCAAGTGTCAGGGTATACCCTGGATTGTCAGAGGTGTGCCTGGGGTGTCAGAGGTGTACTTGGGAGTGTCGAGGTGTGCAAGTGTCATTGGTGTGCCTGGGGTGTCAGGTGGCTGGGGTGTGAGAGTGTACCTGGGTGTCTGGGGTGTACCAGGTGTTAGAGGTGTGCCTGGCAGTGTCAGTGGTGTGCCTGGGTGTCAGCGGTGTGCCTGGGGAGTGTGGGGTGTATCAGGGGAGTGATGAAGTGCCTAGAGTGTCAGAGGTGTGCTTGGGGAGGTGAAAGTGTGCCTGGGAGTGTCTGGGGTGTGCCTGGGGTGTCAGAGGTGCCTGGGAGTGTCAGCTGTGTGCCAGGGGTGTCAGTGGGGTGCCTGGGGAGTGTCAGAGGTGTGCCTGGGGAGTGTCAGAGGTGTGCTGCGGGGTGTCAGAGGTGCACTTGGGAGTGTCATAGGTGTGCCTAGGGTTTGAGAGGTGTGCCTGGGAGTGTCAGGGTGTGCCAGGGTGTCAGGTGTATCTGGGAGTGTCAGTGGAGTACCTGGGGAGTGAAGGGGTGTGCCTGGGAGTGTCAGGCTGTGCCTCAGGTGTCAGAGGGTATCTGGGAGTGTCGGACGTGTGCCTGGGAGTGTCAGAGGTGTGCCAGGGAATGTGTGTAGATGCCTGGGGTGTCAGAGGTGTGCCTGGGGTGTCAGAGGTGTGCCTGGGAGAGTCAGGGTGTGCCTGGGGTGTGGGGTGTGCCTGGGGAGTGTCAGAGGTGTGCCTGGTGTGAGGTGTGCCTGGGGAGTGTCGGACGTGTGCCTGGGGAGTGTCAGAGGTGTGCAGGGAATGTCAGTGGAGTGCCTGGCAGTGTCAGGTGCCTGGGGTGTCAGAGGGTATGCCGAGTGTCAGAGGTGTGCCTGGGGAGTGTCAGAGGGTGTGCCTGGGGAGTGTCAGGTGTGCCCGAAGTGTCAGAGGTGTGCCTGGGGTGTCAGAGGTGTGCCTGGGTGTGTCGGAGGTGTGCCTGGGGTGTGGGGGTGTGCCTGGGGTGTCAGGTGTTCCTGGGGAGTGTCCGGAGGTGTGCCTGGCAGTGTCAGCGGTGTGCCTGGGGAGTGTCAGAGGTGTCACCGGGATGTCAGTGGAGTGCCTGGGAGTGTCAGAGGTGTGCCTGGGAGTGTCAGAGGTGTGCCTGGGAGTGTCAGAGGTGTATCTGGGGTGTCAGAGGTGTGTAGGTGTCGGAGGTGAGGATGTGGGGTGTGCAGGTGTGAGAGTGTGCCTGGGGAGTGTCTGGGGTGTGCCTGGAGTGTCAAGGTGTGCCTGGGGTGTCAGAGATGTGCCTAGGTGTCACAGGGAGAACCAGGGGGTGAAGGGTGTGCCTGGGGTGTCAAGGCGTGCCTTGGGGTGTCAGAGGTGTGCCTGTGGTGTCAGATGTGTGCCTGGGGAGTGTCGGAGGTGTGCCTGGGAGTGTGAGAAGTGTGCAGGGTGTCAGGAGGTGTTCGTGGGAGTGTCAGGTGTGCCTGGTGCGGTGTGTGAGTGTGTGTGCCTGGGGACTGTCAGAGGTGTGGGGAATCGATTAGTGCCTGCAGGTGTCAAGGTGTGCATGGGGAGTGTCTGAGGTGTGCCTGGGAGTCAGAGGTGTGCTTGGGAGTGTCAGGGGTGTGCCAGGGTGTCAGTGGAGTGCCTGGGGAGTGTCAGAGGTGTGCCTGGAGTGTCAGGGTGTGCCTGGGAGTGTCAAGGTGCACTTGGGGTGTCAGAGGTGCACCTTGGAGTGTCTGGGTGTGCCTGGGTGTGCCTGGGGTGTGCCTGGCAGTGTCTGGGGTGTGCCTGGCAGTGTCTGAGGTGTGCCTGGCAGTGTGCGGTGTGCCTGGGTGTCAGCGGTGTGCCTGGGGTGTTGGGGTGTGTCAGGTGACAGAAGGTGCCTAGGAGTGTCAGTGGTGTGCCTGGGGTGTGAGAGTGTGCCTGGGGTGACTGGGGTGTGCAGGTGTGGGGTGTGCCCAGGTGTCTGGGGTGTGCCTCAGGTGTCAGGGTGTGCCTGGGGAGTGTCAGGGGTGTAACAGGGTGTCGTGGAGTGCCTGGGGTGTCAGAGGTGTGCCTGTGAGTGTCAGAGGCTGTGCCTGGGGTGTCAGAGGTGTGCCTGGGGAGTGTCAGAGTGCACTTGGGAGTGTCAGAGTGCACCTTGGAGTGTCAGAGGTGTGCCTGGGGTGTCTAGGTGTGCCTGGCAGTCTCAGGTGTGCCTGGCAGTGTCTGAGGTGTTCCTGGCAGTGTCAGCGGTGTGCCTGGGGAGTGTCAGCGGTGTGCCTGGGAGTGTTAGAGGTGTATCAGGGGTGACAGGGGTGCTGTCATGGGTGTACTGGGGTTTGAGAAGTGTGCCTGGGGAGTGTCTGGGGTGTGCCTGGGGTGACAGAGGTGTGTGCCTGGGTGTCAGGGGTGCCTGGGGAGTGTCAGAGGTTGTATATGGGGTGTCAGTGGAGTGCCTGCAAGTGTCAGAGGTCTGCATAGATGTCAGGCTGTGCCTCCAGGTGTCAGAGTGTATCTGGGAGTGTCAGGTGTGCCTGGGGTGTTGGGGGTGTGCCAGGGGGATGTCAGTGGAGTGCCTGGGAGTGTCAGAGGCTGTGCCTGGGAGTGGAGGTGTGCCTCAGAGTCAGGGTGTGCCTGGGGAGTGTCAGAGGTGTGCCTGGGGAGTGTCTGGGTGTGCCTGGAGTGTTAGAGGTGTGCCTGGGGTGTCAGAGGTGTGGGGTGTCGGACGTGTGCCTGGGGTGTCAGAGGTGTGCCAGGGGAATGTCAGTGGAGTGCCTGGCAGTGTCAGAGGTGTGCCTGGGGGTGTCAGAATATGTGTAACTGGGAGTGTCAGAGGGTGTGCCTGGGGAGTGTCAGGGTGTGCTTGGGGTGTAAGGTGTGCCTGGGTGTCAGAGGTGTGCCTGGGGTGTCAGAGACGCATTGGATGTCAGAGTGTGCCTGGTGTTGTGAGAGTGTGCCTGGGGTGTCGGAGATGTTCTGGGAGTGTCAGGTGTGCCTGGCAGTGTCCAGCGGTGTGCCTGGGAGTGTCAGAGGTGTGCACGGAGATGTCAGTGGGTACCTGGGGTGTGGGGAGGTGTGCCTGGGGAGTGTCCAGAGGTGTGCCTGGGGTGTCAGAGGTGTGCATGGGTGTCAGAGGTGTGCCTGGGAGTGTCCAGAGGTGTGCCTGGGGTGTCAGGTGAACCTGCGTGTGAGGTATGCCTGGGGTGTCTGGGGTGTGCCTGGCAGTGTCGGCGGTGTGCCTGGGAGTGTCAGCGGTGTACCTGGGAGTTGTTTGAGGTGTATCAGGGGAGTGACAGAGGAGTGCCTAGAAGTGTCCAGGAGGTGTGCCTAGGGTGGGAGGAGTGTGCCTGGGAGTGTCTGGAGTGTACAGAGTGTCCCAGAGTGTGCCTGGGGTGTCAGCAGTGTGCCTGGGGTGTTGGGGTGTATCAGGGAGTGACAGGGAGTACCTAGAAAGTGTCAGAGGTGTGCTTAGTAGTGTGAGAAGTGTGCCTGGGGTTTATGGGGTGTGCCTGGGGTGTCAGAGGTGCACCAGGGGGAGTGTCAGGGGTGTGCCTGTGGTGTGTCAGAGGTGTGTGCCTGGGAGTGTCAGAGGTGTGCCAGGGTGTCAGGTGTGCCTGGGGTGTGAAAGTGTGCCTGGGGTGTCGGGTGTTCACCAGGGGTCGGAGGTGTGCCTGGCAGTGTCAGCGGTGTGCCTGGGAGTGTCAGAGGTGTGCACAGGATGTCAGTGGAGCACCAGAGTGTCAGAGGTGTGCCTGGGGAATTCAGGGTGTGCCTGGGAGTGTCAGAGGGTATCTGGGAGTGTCAGAGGGGTGTGCCTGGAGTGTCAGGTGTGCCTGGGGAATGTATGGTGTGCCTGCGAGGTGTGAGAGTGTGCCTGAGGTGTCTGGGGTGTGCCTGGAGGTGTCAAGGGTGTGCCTGGGTGTCAGAGATGTGTACCTAGGGTGTCTGGGAGAGACCAGGTGGGGTGTGCCTGGGGTGTGGGGCGTGCAGCAGGGGTGTCCAGAGGTGTGCCTGTGAGTGTCCAGAGGTGTGCCTCCAGGTGTCGGAGGTGTGCAAGTGTGAGAAGTGTGCCTGTGGAATTAATCAGGAGGTGTGTTCATGGGAGTGTCAGGAGGTGTACCTGGCAGTGTCAGCGGTGTACCTGGGACTGTCAGAGGTGTACCAGGGAATGTCAGTAAGAGTGCCTGCAGTGTCAAAGTGTGCTTGGGGAGTGTCAGAGGTGTGCCTGGGGAGTGTGAGAAGTGTGCTTGGGAGTGTCAGGGGTGTACCAGGGGGGGAGTGTCAGTGGGTGCAGGTGTCAGAGAGGTATATAGGTGTCACAGGTGTGTGCCTGGGAGTGTCAAGGTGCACTTGGGGTGACAGAGGTGCTGTGGAGTGTCTGAGGTGTGCCTGGGTGTGCTGGGGTGTGCCTGGCGGTGTCTGGGGTGTGCCTGGCGGTGTGCAGGGTGTGCCTGGCGGTGTCAGCAGTGTGCATGGGGAGTGTCAGCGGTGTGTGCCTGGAGTGTTAGAGGTGTATCAGGGGTGACAGAGAGTGCCTGGGGGTGTCAGTGGTGTACTTACAGGGTGTGAGGGTGTGCCTTAGGGGTGACTGGGGCTGTGCCTTGGGTGTGAGGGTGTGCCTGGGGTGTATGGAGGGTGTGCCTGGGGTGTCAGAGGTGTGCACCAGGTGTCAGAGGTGTGCCAGGGGAATGTCAGTGGAGTGCCTGGCAGCGTCAGAGGTGTACCTGCAGGTGTCAGAGGTATATCTTGGAGTGTCAGGGTGTGCCTGGGGAGTGTCAGGAGTGTACCTGGGGAGTGTCAGAGGTGTGCCTGGGGAGTCAGAGGTGTGCCTGGGGTGTCAGTGGTGTGCCTGGGAGTGTCGGTGTGCCCTGGTGTCAGAGGTGTGCCTGGGAGTGTCAGAGGTGTATCTGGGAGTTTCGGACGTGTGCCTGGGAGTGTCAGAGGTGTACCAGGGGATATCAGTGGATTACAGCAGTGTCAGAGGTGTGCCTGGGGTGTCAGAGGTGCATGGGTGCCAGAGGTGTGCCTGGGAGTGTTGAGGTGTGCCTGGGGAGTGTCAGAGTGTGCCTGGGTGTCAGGGGTGTGGGGAGTGTCAGGGGTGTGCATTGGGGAGGTGTCAGGTGTGCCTGGTAGTGTGAGAGTGTACCTGGGGAGTGTCCAGAGGCGTTCCTGGGAGTGTCGGAGGTGCACCTGGCAGTGTCAGCGGTGTACCTGGGGAGTGTCAGGGGTGTGCACGGAATGTCCAGTGGAGTAGCTGGGAGTGTCAGGGTGTACTGGGGAGTGTCTCAGGGTGTACCTGGGAGTGTCAGAGGTGTACCTGGGGTGTCAGAGGTGTTCATGGGAGTGTCAGAGGTGTACCTGGGAGTGTCAGACGTGTGCAAAGGGAGTGTCGGAGGTGTACCTGCGTGTGTGAGAAGTGTACCTGGAAGTGTCTGGGGTGTGCTGAGTGTCAGCGGTGTGCCTGGGGTGTCAGCGGTGTTCCTGGGAGTGTCAGTGGAGTACTGGGAGTGTCAGAGGTAGACCTGGGGTGTCACAGGTGTGCCTGGGAGTGTAGGTGCACTTGGGGTGACAGAGATGCACCTTGGAGTGTCTGAGGTGTGCACAGCAGTGTCGGAGGTGTGCCTGGGAGTGTGAAGTGTACCTGGGGTGTCGGAGGTGTTCGTGGGAGTGTCAGGTGTACCTGGGACTGTCAGAGGTGTACCAGGGAATGTCAGTGAAGTGCCTGCGAGTGTCAGGTGTACTTGGGAGTGTCGGAGGTGTGCCTGGGGAGTGTGAGAAGTGTGCTTGGGGAGTGTCAGGGGTGTGCCAGGAGTGTCAGTGGAGTGCCTGGGAGTGTCAGAGAGGTATGCCTGGGGTGTCTGGGTGTGCTGGGAGTGCAAGGTGCACTTGGGGTGACAGAGGTGCACATTGGAGTGTCTGAGGGTGTACCTGGGAGTGTCTGAGGTGTGCCTGGCAGTGTCAGCGGTGTGCATGGGAGTGTCAGCGGTGTGCCTGGGGTGTTAGAGGGTGTATCAGGGAGTGACAGAAGAGTACCCAGAAGTGTCGTGGTGTCCTAGGGGTGTGAGAAGTGTGCCTGGGGTGACTGGGGGTGTACCTTGGGTGTGAGAGGTGTGCCTGGGGAGTGTGTGGGGTGTGCCTGGGGTCAGAGGTGTGCCTGGGAGTGTCAGAGGTGTACCAGGGAATGTCAGTGGAGTGCCTGGCAGTGTCAGGGTGTACCTGGGGTGTCAGAGGTATATCTTGGAGTGTCAGAGGTGTACCTGGGGAGTGTCAGGGTGTGCCTGGGGTGTCAGAGGTGTGCCTGGGAGAGTCAGAGAGGTGTACCTGGGAGTGTCAGAGGTGTGCCTGGGAGTGTCAGAGGTGTGCCCTGGAGTGTCAGAGGTGTACCTGGGTGTCAGAGGTGTATCTGGGTTTCGGACGTGTGCCTGGGGTGTCAGAGGTGTACCAGGGAATGTCAGTGAGTACCTGGCAGTGTCAGATGTGTGCCTGGGAGTGTCAGAGGTATACATGGGAGTGTCAGAGGTGTGCCTGGGAGTGTTGGGAGGTATTGCCTGAGATGTCGAGGTGTGCCTGGGTGTCAGAGGTGTGCGTGGGGTGTCGGTGTGCCTGCTAGTGTGAGGTGTACCTGGAGTGTCGGAGGTGTTCCTGGGGTGTCAGGAGGTGCACCTGGCAGTGTCAGCGGTGTGCCTGGGAGTGTCAGAGGTGTACCACGGAATGTCAGTGGAGTGGCTGGCAGTGTCAGGAGGTGTGCCTGGGAGTGTCAGGGTGATGCCTGGGAGTGTCAGAGTGTTCATGGGAGTGTCAGAGGTGTACCTGGGAGTGTCAGACGTGTGCAAGGGGAGTGTCGGAGGTGTGACCTGCGTGTGTGAGAAGTGTGCCTGGAGTGTCTGAGGTGTGCCTGGCAGTGTCAGCGGTGTGCCTGGGAGTGTCAGCGGTGTGTCCTGGGGAGTGTCAGTGGAGTACTAGATGTGTCAGAGGTGTACCTGGGGTGTCACAGGTGTGCCTGGGAGTCAAGGTGCACTTGGGGTGACAGAGATGCAGCAGGTCTGGGGTGTACCTGGGTGTGCCTGGGTGGCCTGGCAGTGTCTGAGGTGTGCCTGGCAGTGTCTGGGGTGTGCCTGGGGTGTCAGCGGTGTGCCTGGAGTGTCAGCGGTGTGCCTGGGAGTGTTGGGGTGTATCGGGAGTGACAGAAGAGTACCTGGGAGTGTCAGTGGTGTGCCTGGGAGTGTGAGAAGTGTGCCTGGGGTGGGTGTGCCTTGGGTGTGAGGGTGTGCCTGGGGTGTTAGGGGTGTGCCTGGGAGTGTCAGAGGTGTACCTGGGGGTGTCAGAGGTGTAACAGGGAGTGTCAGTGGGTACACCAGAGTGTCAGAGGTGTGCCTGTGAGTGTCAGGCTGTGCCTGGGGAGTGTCAGAGGTGTACCTGGGAGTGTTGGTGTGTGCAAGTGTCAGAGGTGTGCCAGGGAATGTCAGTGGAGTACCTGGCAGTGTCAGAGGTGTGCCTGGGGAGTGTCAGAGGTATGTATCTTGGAGTGTCAGAGGTGTGCCTGGGTGTCGAGAGGTGTGCCTGGGAGGTGTCAGAGGTGTGCCTGGGAGTGTGGGGTGTGCCTGGGGTGTGGGGTGTGCCTGGGGTGTCAGAGGTGTGCCCTGGAGTGTCAGAGGTGTGCCTCGGGGAGTGTCAGAGGGTGTATCTGGAGTGTCGGACGTGTGCCTGGGAGTGTCAGAGGTGTGCCAGAATATCAGTGGAGTGCCTGGCAGTGTCAGAGGTGTGCCTGAGGTGTCAGAGGTGTACATGGGAGTGTCAGAGGTGTGCCTGGGAGTGTCAGAGGTGTGCCTGGGAGTGTCAGAGGTGCCCTGGAGTGTCAGGGTGTGTACCTGGGAGTGTCAGAGGTGTGCATGGGAGTGTCGGAGGTGTGCCTGGTAGTGTGAGGGGCATGCCTTGGAGTGTCGGAGGTGTTCCTGGGGTGTCGGAGGTGCACCTGGGGTATCGGCAGTGTGCCCGGGAGTGTCAGAGGTGTGCCTGGAAGTGTCTGTGGAGTGGCTGGGAGTGTCAGAGGTGTGCCTGAGAGTGTCAGGGTGTGCCTGGGGTGTCAGAATGTGGGGTGTCAGAGGTGTGCCTGGGGGTGTCAGAGGTGTACAAGGGAGTGTCGGAGGTGTACCTGCGTGTGAGATGTGCCTGGGTGTCTGGGGTGTGCCTGGGAGTGTCAGCGGTGTGCCTGGGGTGTCAGCGGTGTGTTCCTGGGGTTGTCAGAGTGTATCAGGGGTGTCAGAGGTGCCTAGAGTGTCAGAGGTGTACCTGGGAGTGTGAGAGAGTGTGCCTGGGGAGTGTCTGGGGTGTACCTGGGAGTGTCAGAGGTGTGCCTGGGAGTGTCAGGGTGTGCCAGGGGAGTGTCAGTGGAGTACCTGGGAGTGTCAGAGGTGTGCCTGGGAGTGTCAGGAGGTGTGCCTGGGGTGTGAAAGGTTCCTGGGATTGTCAGAGGTGCCTGGAGTGTCTGAGGTGTGCCTGGGAGTGTCAGAGGTGTGCCTGGCAGTGTCTGGGGTGTGCCTGGTGTCTGGGGTGTACCTGGAGTGTCAGCAGTGTGCAAGTGTCAGGAGGTGTCAGAGGTGTGCCTGGGTGTCAGAGGTGTGCCTGGAGTGTCAGGGGTGTGCCTGGAGTGTCAGAGGTGTGCCTGGGGAGTGTCAGAGGTGTACCTGGGTGTCGGAGGTGTGCAGGGAGTGTGTTGGTGTGCCTGGGGAGTGTCAGGAGGTGTGCAGGTGTGAAGTGTGCCTGGGGTGTCAGGGGTGTACCTGGGGTGTAGGGGTGTGCCTGGCAGTGTCAGAGGTGTGCCTGGGGAGTGTCAGAGGTGTGCCTGGGAGTGTTGGGGTGTACCAGGGGTGTCAGAGGTGTGCCTAGGAGTGTCAGAGGTGTGGCAGGAGGTGAAAGGGTGTGCACAAGTGTCTGGGGTGTACCTGGGGTGTCAGAGGTGCACCTGGGGTGTCAGCGGTGTGCCTGGGAGTGTCAGTGGGGTGCACTAGGTGTCAGAGGTGTGCCTGGGTTCAGAGGTGACAGGTGTCAGAGTGCACTTGGGAATGTCATGGGTGTGCCTGGGGTGTGAAGTGTGCCTGGGGTGTCTCAGGGGTGTGCCTGGGGTGTCAGGAGGTGTGCCTGGGGTGTCAGAGGTGTGCCTGGGAGTGTCAGGAGGTGTGCTGGGGAGTGTCAGTGGAGTACTGGGAGTGAAAAGGTGTACCTGGGAGTGTCAGGTACCTCGGAGTGTCAGAGGTGTGTCTGGGAGTGTCCGGAGGTGTGCCTGGGGTGTCAGAGGGTGTACCTGGGATGTCAGTGGAGTGCCTGGGGTGTCAGAGGTGTGCCTGGGAGTGTCAGAGGTGTGCCTGGGAGGTCAGGTGTGCCTGGGGTGTCAGGGTGTGCCTGGGGTGTCACAGGTGTGCCTGGAGTGTCAGAGTGTGCCTTGGGGTGTCGGAGGTGTGCCTGGGAGTGTCAGAGGTGTGCCAGGGAGTGTCAGTGGGTGCCTGGCAGTGTCAGAGGTGTGCCTGGGGAGTGTCAGAGGTGTGCCTGGGAGTGTCAGAGGTGTGCCTGGGAGTGTCAGAGGTGTGCCTGGGGAGTGTCAGAGGTGTGCCTGGAGTGTCAGAGGTGTCTGGGGTGTCAGGGGTGTGCCTGGGAGTGTCAGGAGGTGTGCCTGGGAGTGTGAAAGTGTACCACCGAGTGTCAGCAGGTGTTCCTGGGGTGTCAGTGCCTGGCAGTGTCAGGTGTGCCTCGGAGTGTCAGGTGTGCAGGATGTCAGTGGTGCCTGGGTGTCAGAGGTGTGCCTGGGGTGTCAGAGGTGTGACCGGAGTGTCAGAGGTATCTTGGGAGTGTCAGAGGTGTGCCTGGAGTGTCAGAGGGTGTGCCTGGGGATGTATGGGGTGTGCCTGCGGGGAGTCAGGGGTGTGTGCCTGGGGTGTCTGGGTGTGCCTGGGTGTCAGGGTGTGCCTGGGTGTCAGAATGTGCCTGGGGTGTCTGCAGGGAGAGACCAGGGGGTGAAGGTGTGCCTGGGTGTCAAGGCGTGCTGCCTGGGGTGTCAGGGGTGTGCCTGTGGTGTCAGATGTGTGCGAGTGTCGGAGGTGTGCAAGTGTGACAAGTGTGCGAGTGTCAGGAGGTGTTCGTGGGAGTGTCAGGTGTACCTGGCAGTGTCAGCGGTGTACCTGGGACTGTCAGAGTGTGCCAGGGAATGTCAGTGGGTACCTGCAGTGTCAAGGTGTGCATGGGAGTGTCTGGGGTGTGCCTGGGAGAGTCAGAGGTGTGCTTGGGAGTGTCAGGGGTGTGCCAGGGAGTGTCAGTGGGTACCTGGAGTGTCAGAGGTATGCCTGGGGAGTGTCACAGGTGTGCCTGGGAGTGTCAAAGGTGCATGGGAGTGTCAGAGGTGCACCTTGGAGTGTCTGAGTGTGCCTGGGTGTGCCTGAGGTGTGCCTGGGAGTGTCTGGTGTGCCTGGCAGTGTCTGGGGTGTGCCTGGCAGTGTCGGTGTGCCTGGAGTGTCAGCGGTGTGCCTGGGAGTGTTGGGGTGTATCAGGGGTGACAGAGAGTGCCTAGAGTGTCAGTGGTGTGCCTGGGAGTGTGAGGTGTGCCTGGGGTGACTGGGGTGTGCCTTGGGTGTGGTGTGCCTGGGGAGTGTCTGGGGTGTGCCTGGGTGTCAGAGGTGTGCCTGGGGTGTCAGGGTGTAACAGGGAGTGTCAGTGGAGTGACCTGGAGTGTCAAGAGTGTACCTGTGAGTGTCAGAGGCTGTGCCTGGGGAGTGTCAGAGGTGTCTGGGAGTGTTGGACGTGTGCCTGGGAGTGTCAGAGGTGTGCCAGGGAATGTCAGTGGAGTACCTGGCAGTGTCAGAGGTGTGCCTGGGAGTGTCAGAGGTGTATCTGGGGAGTGTCAGAGGTGTGCCTGGGGTGTCAGGGTGTGCAAGTGTCAGGAGGTGTGCCTGGGAGTCAGAGGTGTGCCTGGGGTGTCAGAGGTGTGCCTGGGGAGTGTCAGAGGTGTGCCTGGTGTCAGAGGTGTGCCTGGGGTGTCAGAGGTGTCTGGGAGTGTCGGACGTGTGCCTGGAGTGTCAGAGGTGTGCCATGGAATGTCAGTGGGTACCTGGCAGTGTCAGAGGTGTGCCTGGAGTGTCAGAGGTATGCATGGGGTGTCAGAGGTGTGCCTGGGGTGTCAGAGGTGTGCCTGGGGAGTGTCAGAGTGTGCCTGGGAGTGTCGGAGGTGTGCCTGGTGGTGTGAGAAGTGTGCCTGGGGTGTCAGGTGTTCCTGGGAGTGTCGGAGGTGTACCTGGCAGTGTCAGCGGTGTGCCTGGGGTGTGGGGTGTGCACAGGAATGTCAGTGGAGTGCCTGGGAGTGTCAGAGGTGTGCCTGGGGAGTGTCAGAGGTGTGCCTGGGGTGTCAGAGGTGTGCATGGGAGTGTCAGAGGTGTACCTGGAGTGTCAGAGGTGTACCAGGGGAGTGTGGAGGTGTGCCTGCGTGTGTGAGGTGTGCCTGAGGTGTCTGGGGTGTGCCTGGCAGTGTCAGCGGTGTGCCTGGGTGTGTGCCGGAGGTTGTTGGGGTGTATCAGGGGGTGACAGAGGAGTGCCTAGAGTGTCAGAGGTGTGCCTAGGAGTGTGTGGGGGTGTGCCTGGGAGTGTCTGGAGTGTGCCTGGGGTGTCAGAGTGTACTGGGGAGTGTCGGGGTGTGACCAGGAGGTGTCAGTGGTGTACCTGGGAGTGTGGAGGTGTGCAGTGTGTGGTGTGCCTGGGGTGTCAGCGGTGTGCCTGGGTGTTGGGGTGTGTCAGGGTGACGGAGGTGCCTAGAGGTGTCATGGGTGTGCCTGGGTTTGAGATGTGCTGAGTGTCTGGGGTGCCTGGGGTGTCAGGGGTGTGCCTGGGAGTGTCAAGGTGTGCCTGGGGTGTCAGAGGTGTGTCTGGTGTCAGTGGAGTGCAAGTGTCAGAGGTGTGCCTGGGAGTGTCAGGCTGACTTCAGGTGTGGAGGTGTATCTGGGAGTGTCGGACGTGCCTGGGAGTGTCAGAGGTGTGCCAGGGAATGTCAGTGGAGTGCCTGGGAGTGTCAGAGGTGTGCCTGGGGAGTGTCAGAGGTGTGCCTGGGAGTGTCAGAGTGTGCCTGGGGTGTCAGAGGTGTGCCTGGGAGTGTCTGGGTGTGCCTGGAGTGTCAGGGTGTGCCTGGGGAGTGTCAGAGGTGTGCCTGGCGGTGTCGGAGGTGTGCCTGGGGTGTCAGAGGTGTGCCAGGGATGTCGGTGGGTGCCTGGAGTGTCAGAGGTGTGCCTGGGGTGTCAGGTGTGCCTGGGTGTCAGAGGTGTGCCTGGGGTGTCAGAGGTGTGCCTGGGGTGTCAGAGGTGTGCCCTGGGTGTCAGAGGTGTGCCTGGGGAGTGTCAGAGGTGTGCCTGGGGGTGTCGGAGGTGTGCCTGGGAGTGTGGAGGTGTGCCTGGGAGTGTGAGAAGTGTACCTGAGGTGTCTGGGGGTGTGCCTGGGAGTGTCAGAGGTGTGCCTGGCGGTGTCAGTGGTGTGCCTGGGGAGTGTCAGAGGTGTACCTGGGGAGTGTCAGAGGTGTACTTAGGAGTGTGAGGTGTGCCTGGGAGTGTGTGTGTCAGGGGGTTGCACCAGGGGAGTGTCAGGGGGTGTACCTGGGTGTCAGATGTGTACCTGGGGAGTGTCAGGGTGTGTGCCTGGGAGTGTCGGAGGTGTGCCTGGGGAGTGTGAGGGTGTGCCTGGGGAGTGTCAGGTGTTCTGGGAGTGTCGGCGGTGTGTCAGCGGTGTGCCTGGGGAGTGTCAGGGAGGTGTGCTGCGGAATGTCGTGGAGTGCAAGTGTCAGAGTGGTACCTGGGAGTGTCAGAGGTGTACCTGGGAGTGTCAGAGGTGTATCTGGGAGTGTCAGAGGTGTACCTGGAGTGTCAGGGGTGTGCGTGGGGATGTGTGAGGTGTGCCTTGGTGTGGGGAAGTGTGCCTGGGGTGCCTGGGGTGTGCCTGGAGTGTCAGGGTGTGCCTGGGTGTGGGGATGTGCCTGGGGTGTCTGGGAGGGGGCAGAGGGTGAAGGGGTGTGCCTGGGAGTGTCAGAGGCGTGCCTTGGGGTGTCAGGGGAGGTGTGCCTGTGAGTGTCAGATGTGTGCCTGGGGCTGTGGGGTGTACCAGGAGTGTGAGAAGTGTGCCTGGGGAGTGTCGGAGGTGTTCGTGGGAGTGTCAGGAGGTGTACCTGGTGTCAGCAGTGTACCTGGGACTGTCAGAGAGTGTACCAGGAATGTCAGTGGAAGTACCTGCAGTGTCAAGGTGTGCCCCAGAGAGTGTCAGTGGCCTGGGGTGTGAGGTGTGCCTGGGGTGTCTGGGGTGTGCCTGGGAGGTCAGAGTTGTGCTTGGGGTGTCAGGGGTGTGCCAGGGTGTCAGTGGGTGCCTGGGAGTGTCAGAATTATGCCTGGGAGTGTGCAGGTGCCTGGGGAGTGTCAAGGTGCGCGGGTGTCAGAGGTGCACCTTGGGTGTCTGGGGTGTGCCTGGGTGTGCCTGGGGTATGCCTGGCAGTGTCTGGGGTGTGCCTGTGGTGTCTGGGGTGTGCCTGGCAGTGTCCAGCCCCAGTGTGCAGGTGTCGGCGGTGTGCCTGGGGAGTGTGGGGTGTCAGGGGTGACAGAAGAGTGCCTGGGGGGGTGTCGGTGGTGTGCCTGGGGTGTGAGGTGTGCCTGGGGTGACTGGGGTGTGCCTTGGGTGTGGGGGTGTGCAAGTGTCTGGGGTGTGCCTGGGGAGTGTCAGAGGTGTGCCTTAGGTGTCAGGGGTGTGACAGGAGGTGTCAGTGGGTGCCAGGTGTCAGGGGTGTGCCTGTAGTGTCAGGAGCTGTGCCTGGGGTGTCAGAGATTGTGTCTGGGGTGTTGGACGTGTGCCTGGGGAGTGTCAGAGGTGCCAGGGAATGTCGGTGGAGTACCTGACAGTGTCAGAGGTGTACCTGGGAGTGTCAGAGGTATATCTGGGAGTGTCAGAGGTGTACCTGGGAGTGTCAGATGTGTGCCTGGGAGTGTCAGGGTGTGCCTGGGAGAGTCAGAGGTGTGCCTGGGAGTGTCCAGAGGTGTGCAGGAGTGTCAGAGGTGTGCCTGGGTGTCAGAGGTGTGCAAGTTAGTCAGAGGTGTGTCTTAGGTGTCAGACGTGTGCTAGGGGTGTCAGAGGGTGTGCCAGGAATGTCAGTGGGTGCCTGGCGGTGGTCAGGGAGGTGTGCCTGGGGTGTCAGAGGTATGTGGAATTATCAGAGGTGTGCCTGGGAGTGTCAGAGTGTGCCTGGGGTGCCAGAGGTGTGCTCTGGAGTGTCAGGGTGTGCCTGGGGGTGTCCAGAGGTGTGCATTGGGGTGTCCCGGAGGTGTGCCTGGTGGTGTGAGAAGTGTGCCTGGAAGTGTCGGAGGTGTTCCTGGGGGTGTCGGAGGTGCCTGGCGGTGTCAGCAGTGTGCCCACCAGAGTGTCCAGGTGTGCACAGGATAATAAATTAGGTGGCTGGGAGTGTCAGGTGTGCCTGCAAGTGTCAGAGGTGTTCATGGGAGTGTCAGAGGTGTGCCTGGGGAGTGTCCCAGACGTGTGCAAGGGTGTCGGAGTGTGCCTTAGTGTGTGAGAAGAGAACCTGAGAGTGTCTGGGGTTTGCCTGGCAGTGTCAGCGGTGTGCCTGGGGTGTCAGCGGTGTGCCTGGGGAGTTGTTAGGGGTGTATCAGTCAGGGGGTGACAGAGGAGTGCCTAGAAGTGTCAGAGGTGTGCCTAGGAGTGTGAGAAGTGTGCCTGGGGTGTCTGGAGTGTGCCTGGGGAGTGTCAGGGGTGTGCCTGGGGTGTCAGGGTGTGCCAGGGAGTGTCAGTGGTGCCTGGGGAGTGTCAGAGGTGTGCCTGGGGTGTCAGAGGTGTGCCTGGGAGTGTCAAGGTGCACTTGGGATTGTGGGAGGTGCACCTGGGAGTGTCAGGTGTGCCTGGGTGTCATTGGTGTACCTGGGAGTGTCGGAGGTGTGCCTGGGGAGTGTGAGAAGTGTGCCTGGGAGTGTCTGGGGTGTGCCTGGGGTGTCAGAGGTGTGCCTGGCAGTGTCAGTGGGTGTGCCTGGGAGTGTCAGCGGTGTGCCTGGGAGTGTTAGAGGTTTATCAGGGGAGTGACAGAGGAGTGCCTAGAAGTGTCAGAGGTGTGCTTGGGAAGTGAAAGGAGTGTGCCTGGGGTGTCTGGGGTGTGCCTGGGGAGTGTCAGAGGTGCCTGGGGTGTCAGCTGTGTGCCAGGGGGTGTCATTGGGTACCTGGGAGTGTCAGGAGGTGTGCCTGGGAGTGTCAGAGGTGTGCCTGGGGTGTCAGAGGAGGTGCACTTGGGAGTGTCAGAGAGGTGCACCTTGGAGTGTCTGAGGTGTGCCTGGGAGTGTCTGAGTGTGCCTGGCAGTGTCTCAGGTGTGCCTGGCAGTGTCTGAGTGTTCTGGCAGTGTCAGCGGTGTACTGGGAGTGTCAGCGGTGTACCTGGGAGTGTTAGGGTGTGTCAGGGGTGACAGAGGGTACTTAGAGTGTCATAGGTGTGCCTGGGGTTTGAGAAGTGTGCCTGGGGTGTCTGGGGTGTGCCTGGGGAGTGTCAGAGGTGTGCCTGGGGAGTGTCAGAGGTGTATCTGGGGTGTCAGTGGAGTACCTGGGAGTGTCAGAGGTCTGCCTGGAGTGTCAGAGCTCCTCCAGGTGTCAGAGGTGTATCTGGGGAGTGTCGGACGTGTGCCTGGGAGTGTTAGGGTGTACCAGGGAATGTCAGTGGAGTGCCTGGGAGTGTCAGAGGTGTGCCTGGGAGTGTCAGAGGTGTGCCTGGGAGGTCAGAGGTGTGCCTGGGGTGTCAGAGGTGTGCCTGGGGAGTGTCACGGTGTGCCTGGAGTGTGAGGTGTGCCTGGGGTGTCAGAGGTGTGCCTGGGGAGTGTCGGACGTGTGCCTGGGGTGTCAGAGGTGTGCCAGGGAATCAGTGGAGTACCTGGCAGTGTCAGAGGTGTGCCTGGGAGTGTCAGAGGTATAACTGGGGAGTGTCAGGTGTGCCTAGGAGTGTCAGAGGTGTGCCTGGGAGTGTCAGAGGTGTCCCTGGAGTGTCAGGAGGTGTGCCTGGGTGTCAGAGGTGTAAATGGGAGTGTCGGAAGTGGACCTGGTAGTGTAAGAGGTGTGCCTAGGAGTGTCGGAGATGTTCCTCCTGGGAGTGTCCGGAGGTGTACCTGGCAGTGTCAGCGGTGTGCCTGGGGAGTGTCAGAGGTGTGCCACAGGAGATGTCAGTGGAGTACCTGGGAGTGTCAAGAGGTGTGCCTGGGGAGTGTCAGAGGTGTACCTGGAGTGTCAGGGGGTGTGCATGGGAGTGTCAGAGGTGTGCCTGGGAGTGTCAGAGGTGTGCCCTGGAGTGTCAGAGGTGTGCCTGGGGAGTGTGAGAGGGTGTGTCTGGGGTGTCCGGACGTGTGCCTGGGAGTGTCAGAGGTGTGCAGGGGAATGTCAGTGGAGTACCTGGCAGTGTCAGAGGTGTGCCTGGGTGTGGGGGTATGCATGGGAGTGTCAGGGGTGTGCCTGGGGAGTGTCAGAGGGTGTGCCTGGGGTGTCAGAGGTGTGCCTGGAGTGTCAGAGGTGTGCCTGGGGTGTCAGAGGTGTGCGTGGGGTGTCGGAGGTGTGCCTGGTGGTGTGAGAAGTGTGCCTGGAAGTGTCGGAGGTGTTCCTGGGAGTGTCGGAGGTGCACCTGGCAGTGTCAGCGGTGTGCCTGGGAGTGTCAGGGGTGTGCCACGGAATGTCAGTGGAGTAGCTGGGGTGTCAGGAGGTGTGGGAGTGTCAGAGGTGTACCTGGGGTGTGTGTGTGTGTGTCAGGGTGTGCCTGGGGTGTCAGACGTGTACAAGGGGAGTGTCAGGTGCATGCGTGTGTGAGAAGTGAACCTATGAGGTGTCTGGGTTTACCTGGCGGTGTCCTTGGTGTGCCTGGGAAGTGTCAGCAGTGTACCTGGGAAGTTGTTAGAGAGTGTATCAGGGAGTGACAGAGAGTACCTAGAAGTGTCAGAGTGTACCTAGGAGTGTGAGGTGTACTAGAGGTTTCTGGAGTGTACCTGGGAGTGTCAGGGTGTACCTGGGAGTGTCAGGGTGTGCCAGGGGAGTGTCAGTGGGTACCTGCCTGGGGAGTGTCAGGGTGTGCCTGGGGTGTCAGGTGTGCCTGGGGTGTCAAAGTGCCAGGATTCTTTTTACCTAAGTGTCAGGAGGTGTACCTGGGGAGTGTCGTGTGGTGTGCCTGGGAGTGTCGAGTGTGCCTGGGAGTGAGGGTGTACTAGGGTGTCTTGGGGTGTGCACCAAGGTGTTGGGGGTGTGCCTGGCGGTGTCAGTGGTGTGCCTGGGAGTGTCAGCGGTGTGCCTGGGAGTGTTAGGGGTTTATCAGGGAGTGACAGAGGGAGCACCTAGAGTGTCAGGTGTACTTGCAGTGAAAAGTGTACCTGGGGAGTGTCTGGGGTGTGCCTGGGAGTGTCAGGAGATTGCCTGGGGAGTGTCAGCTGTGTACCAAGGGAGTGTCATTGGAGTGCCACCTGGGGAGTGTCCAGGGTGTACCACGGAATGTCGGTGGAGTGCCTGGGGAGTGTCAGAGGTGTACCTGGGAGTGTCAGAGGTGTGCTTGGGGAGTGTCAGGGGGTGTGCATGGGGAGTGTCAGGGAGGTGTACCTGGGAGTGTCAGAGGTGTGCCTGGGAGTGTCGGAGGTGTGCCTGCGTGTGAAAGTGTGCCTGAGGTGTCTGAGGTGTACCTGGCAGTGTCAGCGGTGTGCCTGGGAGTGTCAGCGGTGTGCCTGGGAGTTGATATGAGGTGTATCAGGGGTGACAGAGGGAGTACCTAGAAGTGTCAGAGGGTGTGCCTAGGAGTGGGAGAGAAATGTGCACAGGAGTGTCTGGGTGCACCTGGGGTGTCAGGGTGTACCTGGGAAGTGTCATCAGGTGTGCCTGGGGAGTGTCAGAGGTGTCTGGGGAGTGTCCAGAGGTGTGCCTGGAAGTGTCAGAGGTGTGCCTGGGGAATGTATGAGGGTGTGCCTGCGAGGTGTGAGAGTGTGCCTGAGGTGCCTGGGGTGTGCAGGTGTCAAGGTGTGCCTGGTGTCAGAGATGTCTGCCTAGGGTGTCACGGGAGAACCAGGGGGGTGGGGTGTGCCTGGGGTCAGGGGGCACCTTGGGGTGTGGGGGCACTGTGAGTGGTCAGGTCTTGTGCCTGGGGTGTCGGAGGTGTGCCTGGGGTGTGAGAAGTGTGCCTGGGGTGTCAGGAGGGTGTTCGTTGGGAGTGTCGGGTGTGCCTGGCAGTGTCCAGCGGTGTGCCTGGGACTGTCAGAAGTGGTAGCAGGGAATGTCAGTGGAGTACCTGCAGGTGTCAAGGTGTGCCAAGAGTTAATCGGGTGTGCCTGGGGTGTGGGGAGTGTACCTGGGGTGTGCAGGGGTGTGCCTGGGGAGGTCAGAGATTGTGCTTGGGAGTGTCAGGGGTGTGCCAAGGGGAGTGTCGGTGGGTGCCTGGGGTGTCAGAGGTATGCCTGGGAGTGTACAGGTGTGCCTGGGGAGTGTCAAGGTGCACTTGGGGGAGTGTCAGAGGTGCACCTTGGGTGTCACAGGGTGCTGGGGCACTGAGGGCCCTATGCCTGGCAGTGTCTGAGGAGTACCTGGCAGTGTCTGGGGTGTGCCTGGCAGTGTCAGCAGTGTGCCTGGGGTGTCAGCAGGGTGTGCCTGGGAGTGTGGGGTGTATCAGGGGTGACAGAAGAGTACCTGGGGGTGTCGGTGGTGTGCCTAGGAGTGTCAGGACGTGTGCCTGGGAGTGTCCAGGGTGTGCCAGGGGAATGTCAATTGGAGTACCTGGCAGTGTCAGAGGTGCATGCCTGGGAGTGTCAGAGGTATAACTGGGAGTGTCAGAGGTGTGCCTGGGAGTGTCAGAGGTGTGCTGGGAGTGTCAGAGGTGTACCCTGGAGTGTCAGGGTGTGCCTGGGAGTGTCAGAGGTGTAAATGGGAGTGTCAGGAAGTGTGCCTGGTGTGTGAGAAGTGTGCCTAGGAGTGTCAGGTGTTCCTGGGAGTGTCGGAGGTGTGCCTGGCATGTCAGCTGGTGGCCTGGGGAGTGTCAGAGGTGTGCCACGGAATGTCAGTGGAGTACCTGGGAGTGTCAGGAGGGTGGCACCTGGGGTGTCAGGGTGTGCTTGGGGAGTGTCAGAGGTGTGCATGGGAGTGTCAGGGTGTACCTGGGGTGTCAGAGGTGCACCTGGAGTGTCGGAGGTGTGCCTGCGTGGTGTGAGAGTCAATGCCTGAGGTGTGCAGGGGTGTGCCTGGCAGTGTCAGCGGTGTGCCTGGGGTGTCAGCGGTGTGCCTGGGTTGTTAGAGGTGTATCAGGGAGTGACAGAGGTACCTAGAAGTGTCAGAGGTGTGCCTGGGGAGTGGAGGAGTGTACTTGCCTGGGAGTGTCTGGAGTGGGAGTGTCCAGAGGGGGTGTGCCTGGGGTGTGTGTGTGCCTGGGAGTGTCAGGGAGGTGTGTCTGGGGTGTCAGGGGTGTGCCTGGAAGTGTCAGAGGTGTGCCTGGGGAATGTGTGGGGTGTGCCTGCGAGTGAGGTGGCCTGAGGTGCAAGTTGTGCAAGTGTAAAGGTGTACCTGGGGTGTCAGAGATGCCTGGGAGTGTCACGGAGAACCAGGGGAGTGAAAGAGGTGTGCCTGGGAGTGTCAGAGCGTACCCAGGGGTGTCAGGGGTGTGCCAGCAGGTGTCAGTGTGTGCCTGGGAGTGTGGGTGTGCCTGGGGAGTGTGAGGGTGTGCCTGGGGTGTCCCGGAGTGGGGGTGTGGGTGCACCTGGCAGTGTCATGGTGTGCCTGGGACTGTCAGAGGTGTAGCAGGGAATGTCAGTGGAGTACCTGCGAGTGTCAAGATGACACTTGGGAGTGTCGGAGGTGTGCCTGGGAGTGTGAGGGGGAGTGTGCCTGGGGAGTGTCTGGAGTGTACCTGGGAGAGTCAGAAGAGGTGTGCCAGGAGTGTCAGGGTGTGCCAGGGGTGTCAGTGGAGTGCCTGGGGTGTCAGAGACATGCCTGGGGAGTGTCACAGGTGTGCCTGGGAGTGTCAAGGTGCACTTGGGGTGTCAGAGGTGCACCTTGGGTGTCTGAGGTGTGCCTGGGTGTGCCTGGGGCCACTGGCAGTGTCTGGTGTGCCTGGCAGGGTGTCTGGGGTGTGCCTGGCAGTGTCAGCGGTGTGCCTGGGGTGTGTGGTGTGCCTGGGGTGTTGGGGTGTATCAGGGGTGACAGAGAGTGCCTAGAAGTGTCAGTGGTGTGCCTGGGGTGTGAGGGGGTGTGCTGGGGTGTGTGCAGCAGGTGTGGGGGTGCCAGGGGTGTCACCAAGTGTACCTTAGGAGTGTCAGGGGTGTGCCTGGGAGTGTCAGGGGTGTAACAGGGGAGTATGGTGGAGTGCCTGGGGAGTGTCAGGTGTACCTGTGGAGTGTCAGAGCTGGCAAGTGTCAGAGGTGTATCTGGGGAGTGTTGGACCATTAGCCTGGGAGTGTCCAGAGGTGTACCAGGGAATGTCAGTGGTACCTGACAGTGTCAGGGTGTACCTGGGGAGTGTCAGAGGTATATCTGGGAATGTCAGGGGTGTACCACAGGAGTGTCAGATGTGTGCACAGTGTCAAGTGTGCCTGGGGAGAGTCAGAGGTGTGCCTGGAGTGTCAGAGAGGTGTACCTGGGGAGTGTCAGAGGTGTGCCTGGAGTGTCAGAGGTGTACCTGGGGAGTGTCAGAAGGTGTGTCTGGGGTGTCAGGCGTGTGTGCCTGGGGGTGTCAGAGGTGTGCCAGGGAATGTCAGTGGAGTACTGGCAGTGTCAGAGGTGTACCTGGGGTGAGAGGTATACATGGGGAGTATCAGGGTGTACCTGGAGTGTCAGAGAGGTGTACCTGGGAGTGCCAGAGGTGTACCCTGGAGTGTCAGAGGTGTGCCTGGGGTGTCAGAGGTGTACCTGGGAGTGTCAGAGATGTACCTAGGAGTGTCTGCGGAGAACCAGGAGTGAAAGAGGTGTACCTGGTGTCAGAGGCTGCCTTGGGGTGTCAGAGGTGTACCTGTGAGTGTCAGAGGGTGTGCCTGGGAGTGTCGGAGGTGTGCCTGGGGAGTGTGAGGGTGGCACCTGGGGTGTCGGAAGGTGTTCGTGGGAGTGTCCAGGAGGTGTACCTGGCAGTGTCAGCAGTGTGTACCTGGGACTGTCAGAGGTGTACCAGGGAATGTGTCAGTAGAGTACCTGCGAGTGTCAAGGTGTGCCAGGAGTGTCGGAGGTGTACCTGGGGTGTGAGAAGAGTGTGCTTGGGAGTGTCAGGGGTGTGCCAAGTGTCAGTGGAGTACTGCAAGTGTCAGAGGGGTATGCCTGGGGGTGTCTGGGGTGTGCCTGGAGTGTCAAAAGGTGCACTTGGGGAGTGACAGAGGTGCATCATGGAGTGTCTGAGGTGTGCCAGGTGTGGTGTGTGCCTGGCAGTGTCTGAAATTAGCCTGGCAGTGTCTGGGGGTGTGCCTGGCAGTGTCAGCGGTGTGCATGGGAGTGTCAGCGGTGTGCCTGGGAGTGTTGGGGTGTGTCAGGGAGTGACAGAGGATGCCTAGAAGTGTCAGTGGTGTACCTGGGAGTGTGAGAAGTGTGCCTGGGGAGTGACTGGGGTGTACCTTGGAGTGTGAGAGGTGTGCCTGGGGTGTGGGGTGTACCTGGGGAATGTCAGTGGAGTGCCTGGCAGTGTCAGAGGGTGTACCTGGGAGTGTCAGAGTGTTATATCTTGGAGTGTCAGAGAGGTGCCTGGGGTGTCAGAGGTGTGCCTGGGGAGTGTCAGAGGTGTGCCTGGGAAGTCAGGGGTGTGCCTGGGGTGTCAGAGGTGTGCCTGGGTGTCAGGGAGTATGTCTTGCAGTGTCAGGGCAAGTGTCAGAGGTGTGCCTGGGGTGTCAGAGGTGTGCCTGGGAGTCAGAGGTGTGCCTGGGGTGTCAGGAGGTGTGCCTGCTGGGGGTGTCAGAGGTGTGCCTGGGAGTGTCAGGAGGTGTCTGGGGTGTCAGACGTGTACCTGGGAGTGTCAGAGGTGTGCCAGGGAATGTCAGTGGTGCCTGGCAGTGTCAGAGGTGTGCCTGGGGAGTGTGTCAGGGGGTATGCATGGGAGTATCAGAGGTGTGGGAGTGTCAGGGGTGTGCCTGGAGTGCCAGAGGTGTGCCTGGGTGTCAGAGGTGTGCCTGGGGAGTGTCAGAGGGTGTGCATTAGAGGTGCAGGTGTGCCTGGTAGTGTGAGAGATGTGCCTGGAAGTGTCGGGAGGTGTTCCTGGAGTGTCGGAGGTGCACCTGGCAGTGTCAGCGGTGTACCTGGGGTGTCAGGGTGTGCCACAGAATGTCAGTGGAAGTGGCTGGGAGTGTCAGAGGTGTACCTGGGAGTGTCAGAGAGGTGTACTGGGAGTGTCAGAGGTGTTCATGGGAGTGTCAGAGGTGTACCTGGGGAGTGTCAGGCGTGTACAAGGGAGTGTCGGAGGTGTACCTGCGTGTGTGAGAAGTGAACCTGAGAGTGTCTGGGGTTTACCTGGCAGTGTCAGCGGTGTGCACTGGGGAGTGTCAGCGGTGTGCCTGGGAGTTGTTGGGGGTGTATCAGGGATTGACAGAGGTACCTAGAAGTGTCAGAGGTGCCTGGGGTGTGGGGTGTGCCTGGGGTGTCTGGGTGTGCCTGGGAGTGTCAGGGGTGTGCCTGGGAGTGTCAGGGGGTGTACCAGGGGAATGTCGGTGGAGTACCAGGGTGTCAGAGTGTGTAGGTGTCAAGAGGTGTGCCTGAGAGTGTCAAGGTGCACTTGGGATTGTTAGAGGTGTGCACCTGGGAGTGTCGGAGGTGTACCTGGGGTGTCATTAGTGTGCCAGAGGTGTCAGGAGGTGTGCCTGGGGTGTGAGAAGTGTATCTAGGAGTGTCTGGGGCATGCCTGGGGTGTTGGGGTGTGCCCTAGCAGTGTCAGTGGTGTACCTGGGAGTGTCAGCAGTTGTGCCTGGGGAGTGTTAGAGGTTTATCAGGGAGTGACAGAGGTACTGAGAAGTGTCAGAGGTGCTTAGGAGAGTGAAGTGTGCCTGGGAGTGTCTGGGGTGTGCCTGGGGTGTCAGAGGTGCACCTGGGAGTGTCAGCTGTGTGCCAGGAGTGTCAGTGGAGTGCAGGATGTCAGAGGTGTGCCTGGGGAGTGTCAGAGGTGTGCCTGGGGAGTGTCAGAGTGCAGGTGCGCAACCAGGTGTCTGAGGTGTACCTGGGGAGTGTCTAGGTGTGTGCCTGGCAGTGTCTCAGGTGTGCCTGGCAGTGTCTGAGGTGTTCCTGGCAGTGTCGGCGGTGTGCCTGGGAGTGTGGCCAGTGTGCCTGGGGATGTTAGAGGTGTATCAGGGGGTGACAGGGGGTGCTTAGAAGTGTCATGGGTGTGCCTAGGGTTTGAGAGATGTGCCTGGAGTGTCTGGGGTGTGCCTGGGGTGGGGTGTGCCTGGGGTGTCAGAGGTGTGCCTGGGGTGTCAGGGGTGTATCTGGGGTGTCGGTGGGTGCCTGGGGAGTGTCAGAGGTCTGCCTGGGAGTGTCAGAGCTGTGCCTCCAGCAGGTGTCAGAGGTATCTGGGAGTGTCAGACGTGTACAAGTGTTAGAGGTGTACCAGGGAATGTCAGTGGAGTACCTGGGAGTGTCAGAGTGTGCCTGGGAGTGTCAGGGTGTGCCTGGGAGAGTCAGAGGTGTGCCTGGGGAGTGTCACAGGTGTACCTGGGAAGTGTCTGGGTGTGCCCTGGTGTTAGAATGTGCCTGGGGAGTGTCAGAGGTGTGCCTGGGGTGTCGGACTGTGTACCTGGGGAGTGTCAGAGGTGTGCCAGGGAATGTCAGTGGAGTACCTGGCAGTGTCAGAGGTGTGCCTGGGAGTGTCAGGGCAACTGGGAGTGTCAGAGGGGCTGTGCCTGGGGAGTGTCAGAGGTGTGCTTGGGGTGTCCAGAGGTGTGCCTGGAGTGTCAGAGGTGTGCCTGGGGAGTGTCAGAGGTGTAAATGGGGAGTGTGGGAAGTGTACCTGGTGTGAGAAGTGTGTGCCTGGGAGTGTCCGGAGATGTTCCTGGGAGTGTCGGAGAATGTGCCTGGCGGTGTTCATTGGAGTGACCTGGGAGTGTCAGGGTGTACCAGGGAATGTCAGTGGAGTGCCTGGGAGTGTCAGAGGTGTACCTGGGAGTGTCAGAGGTGTGCCTGGGGAGTGTCAGGGGTGTGCATGGGGAGTGTCAGAGGTGTACCTGGGAGTGTCAGAGGTGTGCCTGGGAGTGTCGGAGGTGTGCCTGCGTGTGAAAGTGTGCCTGAGGTGTCTGAGGTGTACCTGGCAGTGTCAGCGGTGTGCCTGGGAGTGTCAGCGGTGTGCCTGGGAGTTGTATGAGGTGTATCAGGGGTGACAGAGGAGTACCTAGAAGTGTCAGAGGTGTGCCTAGGAGTGGGAGAGAGTGTGCACAGGAGTGTCTGGGTGTACCTGGGGTGTCAGGGTGTACCTGGGAGTGTCATCAGGTGTGCCTGGGGAGTGTCAGAGGTGTCTGGGGAGTGTCAGAGGTGTGCCTGGAAGTGTCAGAGGTGTGCCTGGGGAATGTATGAGGGTGTGCCTGCGAGGTGTGAGAGTGTGCCTGAGGTGCCTGGGGTGTGCAGGTGTCAAGGTGTGCCTGGTGTCAGAGATGTGTGCCTAGGGTGTCACGGGAGAACCAGGGGTGTGGGGTGTGCCTGGGGTCAGGGGGTACCTTGGGGTGTGGGTGCACTGTGAGTGGTCAGGTGTGTGCCTGGGGTGTCGGAGGTGTACCTGGGGTGTGAGAAGTGTGCCTGGGGTGTCAGGAGGTGTTCGTGGGAGTGTCGGGTGTGCCTGGCAGTGTCAGCGGTGTGCCTGGGAGTGTCAGAGGTGGTAGCAGGGAATGTCAGTGGTGTACCTGCAGGTGTCAAGGTGTGCCAGGAGTTATCGGGTGTGCCTGGGGTGTGAGGAGTGTACCTGGGGTGTCAGGGGTGTGCCTGGGGAGGTCAGAGGTGTGCTTGGGAGTGTCAGGGGTGTGCCAAGGGGAGTGTCAGTGGGTGCCTGGGGTGTCAGAGGTATGCCTGGGAGTGTACAGGTGTGCCTGGGGAGTGTCAAGGTGCACTTGGGGAGTGTCAGAGGTGCACCTTGGGTGTCAGAGGGTGCTGGGGCACTGAGGGTATGCCTGGCAGTGTCTGAGGAGTACCTGGCAGTGTCTGGGGTGTGCCTGGCAGTGTCAGCGGTGTGCCTGGGGTGTCAGCAGGTGTGCCTGGGAGTGTGGGGTGTATCAGGGGTGACAGAAGAGTACCTGGAGTGTCAGTGGTGTGCCTAGGAGTGTCAGGACGTGTGCCTGGGAGTGTCAGGGTGTGCCAGGGGAATGTCAGTGGAGTACCTGGCAGTGTCAGAGGTGTGCCTGGGAGTGTCAGAGGTATAACTGGGAGTGTCAGAGGTGTGCCTGGGAGTGTCAGAGGTGTGCTGGGAGTGTCAGAGGTGTACCCTGGAGTGTCAGGGTGTGCCTGGGAGTGTCAGAGGTGTAAATGGGAGTGTCGGAAGTGTGCCTGGTGTGTGAGAAGTGTGCCTAGGAGTGTCAGGTGTTCCTGGGAGTGTCGGAGGTGTGCCTGGCAGTGTCAGCGGTGTGCCTGGGGAGTGTCAGAGGTGTGCCACGGAATGTCAGTGGAGTACCTGGGAGTGTCAGAGGGTGGACCTGGGGTGTCAGGGTGTGCCTGGGAGTGTCAGAGGTGTGCATGGGAGTGTCAGGGTGTACCTGGGGTGTCAGAGGTGTACCTGGAGTGTCGGAGGTGTGCCTGCGTGTGTGAGAGTGTGCCTGAGGTGTCTGGGGTGTGCCTGGCAGTGTCAGCGGTGTGCCTGGGGTGTCAGCGGTGTGCCTGGGTTGTTAGAGGTGTATCAGGGAGTGACAGAGGTACCTAGAAGTGTCAGAGGTGTGCCTGGGAGTGGAGGAGTGTATGCCTGGGAGTGTCTGGAGTGGGAGTGTCAGAGGGTGTGCCTGGGGTGTGGTGTGCCTGGGAGTGTCAGGGAGGTGTGTCTGGGGTGTCAGAGGTGTGCCTGGAAGTGTCAGAGGTGTGCCTGGGGAATGTGTGAGGTGTGCCTGGAGTGAGGTGTGCCTGAGGTGCAAGTTGTGCAAGTGTAAAGGTGTACCTGGGGTGTCAGAGATGCCTGGGAGTGTCACGGAGAACCAGGGGAGTGAAAGAGGTGTGCCTGGGAGTGTCAGAGCGTACCCAGGGGTGTCAGGGGTGTGCCTGTGAGTGTCAGATGTGTGCCTGGGAGTGTGGGTGTGCCTGGGAGTGTGAGAGTGTGCCTGGGGTGTCGGAGTGGGGGTGTGGGTGTACCTGGCAGTGTCACGGTGTGCCTGGGACTGTCAGAGGTGTAGCAGGGAATGTCAGTGGAGTACCTGCGAGTGTCAAGGTGCACTTGGGAGTGTCGGAGGTGTGCCTGGGAGTGTGAGAGTGTGCCTGGGGAGTGTCTGGGGTGTACCTGGGAGAGTCAGAGAGGTGTGCTTGGAGTGTCAGGGTGTGCCAGGGGTGTCAGTGGAGTGCCTGGGGTGTCAGAGGTATGCCTGGGAGTGTCACAGGTGTGCCTGGGAGTGTCAAGGTGCACTTGGGGTGTCAGAGGTGCACCTTGGGTGTCTGAGGTGTGCCTGGGTGTGCCTGGGGCCCTGGCAGTGTCTGGTGTGCCTGGCAGGTGTCTGAGGTGTGCCTGGCAGTGTCAGCGGTGTGCCTGGGGTGTGCGGTGTGCCTGGGGTGTTGGGGTGTATCAGGGGTGACAGAGAGTACCTAGAAGTGTCAGTGGTGTGCCTGGGGTGTGAGGGGGTGTGCTGGGGTGTGTGCAGCAGGTGTGGGTGTGCCAGGGGTGTCGGGGTGTACCGGGAGTGTCAGAGGTGTGCCTGGGAGTGTCAGGGGTGTAACAGGGGAGTGTGGTGGAGTGCCTGGGAGTGTCAGGTGTGCCTGTGGAGTGTCAGAGCTGGCGAGTGTCAGAGGTGTATCTGGGGAGTGTTGGACGTGTGCCTGGGAGTGTCAGAGGTGTACCAGGGAATGTCAGTGGTACCTGACAGTGTCAGGGTGTACCTGGGGAGTGTCAGAGGTATATCTGGGAATGTCAGAGGTGTACCCTGGAGTGTCAGATGTGTGCCAGTGTCAAGTGTGCCTGGGGAGAGTCAGAGGTGTGCCTGGAGTGTCAGAGAGGTGTACCTGGGGAGTGTCAGAGGTGTGCCTGGAGTGTCAGAGGTGTACCTGGGAGTGTCAGAGGTGTGTCTGGGGTGTCGGGCGGTGTGCCTGGGGGTGTCAGAGGTGTACCAGGGAATGTCAGTGGAGTACTGGCAGTGTCAGAGGTGTACCTGGGGTGAGAGGTATACATGGGAGTGTCAGGGTGTACCTGGAGTGTCAGAGGTGTACCTGGGAGTGCCAGAGGTGTACCCTGGAGTGTCAGAGGTGTGCCTGGGGTGTCAGAGGTGTACCTGGGAGTGTCAGAGATGTACCTAGGAGTGTCAGAGGAGAACCAGGAGTGAAAGAGGTGTACCTGGTGTCAGAGGCTGCCTTGGGGTGTCAGAGGTGTACCTGTGAGTGTCAGAGGGTGTGCCTGGGAGTGTCGGAGGTGTGCCTGGGGAGTGTGAGGGTGACCTGGGGTGTCGGAGGTGTTCGTGGGAGTGTCCAGGAGGTGTACCTGGCAGTGTCAGCAGTGTGTACCTGGGACTGTCAGAGGTGTACCAGGGAAGTGTCAGTGGAGTGCCTGCGAGTGTCAAGGTGTGCCTGGAGTGTCGGAGGTGTACCTGGGGTGTGAGAAGAGTGTGCCTGGGAGTGTCAGGGGTGTGCCAAGTGTCAGTGGAGTACCTGGGAGTGTCAGAGGGGTATGCCTGGGGGTGTCAGAGGTGTGCCTGGAGTGTCAAAGGTGCACTTGGGGAGTGACAGAGGTGCATCATGGAGTGTCTGAGGTGTGCCAGGTGTGGGGTGTGCCTGGCAGTGTCTGAGGTTAGCCTGGCAGTGTCTGAGGTGTGCCTGGCAGTGTCAGCGGTGTACATGGGAGTGTCAGCGGTGTGCCTGGGAGTGTTGGGGTGTATCAGGGAGTGACAGAGGATGCCTAGGAGTGTCAGAGGTGTACCTGGGAGTGTGAGAAGTGTGCCTGGGGAGTGACTGGGGTGTACCTTGGAGTGTCAGAGGTGTGCCTGGGGTGTGGGGTGTACCTGGGGAATGTCAGTGGAGTACCTGGCAGTGTCAGAGGGTGTACCTGGGAGTGTCAGAGTGTATATCTTGGAGTGTCAGAGAGGTGCCTGGGGTGTCAGAGGTGTACCTGGGGAGTGTCAGAGGTGTGCCTGGGAAGTCAGGGGTGTGCCTGGGGTGTCAGAGGTGTGCCTGGGTGTCAGGGGTATGTCTTGCAGTGTCAGGGAAGTGTCAGAGGTGTACCTGGGGTGTCAGAGGTGTGCCTGGGAGTCAGAGGTGTGCCTGGGGTGTCAGGAGGTGTGCCTCTGGGAGTGTCAGAGGTGTGCCTGGGAGTGTCAGAGGTGTCTGGGGTGTCAGACGTGTACCTGGGAGTGTCAGAGGTGTACCAGGGAATGTCAGTGGTGCCTGGCAGTGTCAGAGGTGTGCCTGGGAGGTGTCAGGAGGTATGCATGGGAGTATCAGAGGTGTGGGAGTGTCAGAGGTGTGCCTGGAGTGCCAGAGGTGTGCCTGGGTGTCAGAGGTGTGCCTGGGGAGTGTCAGAGGGTGTGCATTGGAGGTGGAGGTGTACCTGGTAGTGTGAGAAGTGTACCTGGAAGTGTCAGGTGTTCCTGGGGTGTCAGGTGCACCTGGCAGTGTCAGCGGTGTACCTGGGAGTGTCAGAGGTGTACCACGGAATGTCAGTGGAGTAGCTGGGAGTGTCAGAGGTGTGCCTGGGAGTGTCAGAGGTGTACCTGGGAGAGAGTGTCTGAGGTGTACCTGGCAGTGTCAGAGGTACCTGGAGTGTAAGCGGTGTACCTGGGAGTTGTCAGAGGTGTATCAGGGAGTGACAGAGGAGTACCTAGAAGTGTCAGAGGTGTACCTAGGAGTGGGAGAAGTGTACCTGGGAGTGTCTGGAGTGTACCTGGGAGTGTCAGAGGTGTACCTGGGAGTGTCAGCGGTGTACCTGGGAGTGTTAGAGGTGTATCAGGGAGTGACAGAGGAGTACCTAGAAGTGTCAGAGGTGTACTTAGTAGTGTGAGAAGTGTACCTGGGAGTTTATGGGGTGTACCTGGGAGTGTCAGAGGTGCACCAGGGAGTGTCAGGGGTGTACCCTGGTGTGTCAGAGGTGTACCTGGGAGTGTCAGAGGTGTACCTGGGAGTGTCGGAGGTGTACCTGGGAGTGTGAGAGGTGTACCTGGGGTGTCCCGGAGGTGTTCACCAGTGTCAGGGTGTACCTAGCAGTGTCAGCGGTGTACCTGGGAGTGTCAAAGGTGTACCACGGAAAGTCAGTGGAGTAACTGGGAGTGTCAAACGTGTGCCTGGGAGTGTCAGAGGTGTACCTAGGAGTGTTAGAAGTGTATCTGGGAGTGTCAGAGGTGTACCTAGGAGTGTCAGAGGTGTACCTGGGAATGTCGGAGGTGTACCTGCGAGTGTGAGAAGTGTACCTGAGAGTGTCTGGGGTGTACATGGAAGTGTCCAAGGTGTACCTGGGAGTGTCAGAGGTGTACCTGGGAGTGTCACGGGAGAACCAGGGAGTGAAAGAGGTGTACCTGGGAGTGTCAGAGGCGTACCTTGGGGAGTCAGAGGTGTACCTGGGAGTGTCAGAGGTGTACCTGGGAGTGTCGGAGGTGTACCTGGGAGTGTGAGAAGTGTACCTGGGAGTGCCGGAGGTGATCGTGGGAGTGTCGGAGGTGTCCTTGGCAGTGTCAGCGGTGTACCTGGGAGTGTCAGAGGTGTACCAGGGAATGTCAGTGGAGTACCTGCGAGTGTCAAAGGTGTACTTGGGAGTGTCGGAGGTGTACCTGGGAGTGTGAGAAGTGTACTTGGGAGTGTCAGGGGTGTACCAGGGAGTGTCAGTGGAGTACCTGGGAGTGTCAGAGGTATACCTGGGGGTGTCACAGGTGTGCCTGGGAGTGTCAAAGGTGCACTTGGGAGTGACAGAGGTGCATCTTGGAGTGTCTGAGGTGTACCTGGGTGTGCCTGAGGTGTACCTGGCAGTGTCTGAGGTGTACCTGGCAGTGTCTGAGGTGTACCTGGCAGTGTCAGCGGTGTACATGGGAGTGTCAGCGGTGTACCTGGGAGTGTTAGAGGTGTATCAGGGAGTGATAGAAGAGTACCTAGAAGTGTCAGTGGTGTACCTAGGAGTGTGAGAAGTGTACCTGGGAGTGACTGGGGTGTACCTTGGAGTGTGAGAGGTGTACCTGGGAGTGTATGGGGTGTACCTGGAGGCCAGAGGTGTACCTGGGAGCAAGCCGAGGTGTACCAGGGAATGTCAGTGGAGTACCTGGCAGTCAGAGGTGTACCTGGGAGTGAGAGATATCTGGGAGTGTCAGAGGTGTACCTGGGAGGTCAGGAGGTAACCTGGGAGGTCAGAGGTGTACCTGGGAGAGTCAGAGGTGTACCTGGGAGGCCAGAGGTACCTGGGAGGTCAGAGGTGCACCCTGGAGTGTCAGAGGTGTACCTGGAGTGTCAGAGGTGTATCTGGGAGTTTCTGGACGTGTACCTGGAGTGTCAGGGAGGTACCAGGGAATGTCAGTGGAGCACCTGGCAGTGTCAGAGGTGTACCTGGGAGGCCAGGAGGTATACATGGGAGGCCAGAGGTGTACCTGGAGCAAGGAGGTGTACCTGGGAGGTCAGGCCCCTGGAGTGTCAGAGGTGGGGAGGTCAGAGGTGTACGTGGGAGTGTCGGAGGTGTACCTGTAGTGTGAGAAGTGTACCTGGAAGCAAGCGGAGGTGTTCCTGGGAGCAATGGAGGTGCACCTGGCAGTGTCATGGTGTACCTGAGCAGTCAGAGGTGTACCACGGAATGTCAGTGGGAGGAGCTGGGAGTGTCAGAGGTACCTGGGAGCAAGTCAGAGGTGTACCTGGGAGTGTCAGGAGGTGTTCATGGGAGGCCAGAGGTGTACCTGGGAGGTCAGACGTGCACAAGGGAGTGTCGGGAGGTGTACCTGCGTGTGTGAGAAGTGAACCTGAGAGTGTCTGAGGCTTACCTGGCAGTGCTGGGCGGTGTACCTGGGAGTGTTGGGCGGTGTACCTGGGGAGTTGTTAGAGGTGTATCAGGGAGTGACAGAGGAGTACCTAGATGTCAGAGGTGTACCTAGGGAGTGTGGGAGAAGTGTACCTGAAAGCTGGAGGTACCTGGGAGTGTTGGGAGGTGTACCTGGGAGGTTGGGGGTGTACCAGGGAGCGTTGGGTGGAGTACCTGGGAGTGCTGGGGAGGGCCTGGGAGTAAGTCAGAGGTGTGCTCTGGGAGTGTCAGTACTTTGGGATTACAGGAGGTGCACCTGGGAGGCTGGAGGTGTGGCCTGAGTGTCACAGGTACCTGAGCAAGCCGGGAGGTGTACCTGGGAGGGGAGAAGGGTACCTAGGAGTGTCTGGGTGTACCTGGAGGTGTTAGGAGGTACTGGCAGTGTCATGGTGTACCTGGGAGTGCTTTGGGCGGTACCTGAGAGTGTTAGAGGTTTATCAGGAGTGTCAGAGGAGTACCCAGAAGTGTCAGAAGATGTCTTAGGAGAGTGAAAAAAGGTACCTGGGAGTGTCTGGGGAGGGACCTGGGAGTGCTCAGAGGTGCACCTGGGAGCAAAGGCTGTGTACCAGGGAGGTCATGGAGCACCTGGGAGGCTGGGAGGTGTACCTGGGAGTGTGCCTGGGAGGTCAGAGGTGCACTGGGAGCAGCAGAGGTGCACCTGAGTGTCTGAGGTGTACCTGGGAGTGTTAGGTGTACCTGGCAGTGTTCAGGTGTACCTGGCAGTGTCTGAGGTGCCTGGCAGTGTGGGAGGTGTACCTGGGAGTGTCAGGGGAGTACCTGGGAGTGTTAGAGGTGTATCAGGAGTGACAGGGCACTAGAAGTGCTCAGGTGTACCTAGGAGCTTGAGAAGTGTACCTGGGAGTGTCTGGGTGTACCTGGAGTGCTAGGTACCTGGGAGTGTCAGAGGTATCTGGGAGGTCAGGTGAGCACCTGGGAGTGTCAGAGGTCTACCTGGGAGTGTCAGGAGCTGTACCCTGGAGTGTCAGAGGTGTATCTGGGAGGCCGGACGTACCTGGAGGCAGAGGTGTACCAGGGAATGTCAGTGGAGCCTGGGAGTGTCAGAGGTGTACCTGGGAGCAGCTGGGAGGTACCTGGGAGAGTCAGAGGTGTACCTGGGAGTGCAGAGGTGTACCTGGGAGAGGCACAGGTGTACCTGGGAGCAGAGGTGTACCTGGGAGGTCAGAGGTGTACCTGGGAGGATGGACGTACCTGGGAGGTCAGAGGTGTACCAGGGAATGTCAGTGAGTACCTGGCAGTGTCAGAGGTGTACCTGGGAGTGTCAGAGGTATAACTGGGAGTGTCAGAGGCACGGGAGTGTCAGAGGTGTACTTGAGTGCCTCAGAGGTGTACCCTGAGTGTCAGAGGTGTACCTGGGAGTGTCAGAGGTAAATGGGAGTGTCGGAAGTGTACCTGGCAGGTAAGAAGTGTACCTAGGAGTGTCGGAGATGTTCCTGGGAGTGTCGGAGGTGTACCTGGCAGTGTCATGGTGTACCTGGGAGTGTCAGAGGTGTACCACGGAATGTCAGTGGAGTACCTGGGAGGCCAGAGGGGTACCTGGGAGGTCAGAGGTACCTGGGAGGTCAGAGGCACATGGGAGGCTGGGAGGTGTACCTGGGAGGTCAGAGGTGTACCCTGGAGTGTCAGAGGTGTACCTGGGAGGCCAGAGGTGTATCTGGGAGGCCAGACGTGTACCTGGGAGTGTCAGAGGTGTACCAGGAATGTCAGTGGAGTACCTGGCAGTGTCAGAGGTGTACCTGGGAGGTCAGAGGCATACATGGGAGTATCAGAGGTGTACCTGGGAGTGTCAGAGGTGTACCTGGGAGTGCCAGAGGTGTACCCTGGAGTGTCAGAGGTGTACCTGGGAGGTCAGAGGTGTACGTGGGAGTGTGGAGGTACCTGGTAGTGTGAGGGTGAGTAGGCGCACCTGGAAGTGTCGGAGGTGTTCCTGGGAGTGTCGGAGGCACTGGCAGTGCTGGAAGGTGTACCTGGGAGTGCCGAGGTGTACCAATGGAATGTCAGTGGAGTAGCTGGGAGGCAGGTGTACCTGGGAGTGTCAGGAGGTGTACCTGGAGTGTCAGAGGTGTTCAGTGGAGGCCGGTAGAGGTGTACCTTGGAGTGTCAGACGGGTACAAGGGAGGCGGAGGTGTACCTGCGTGTGTGAGAAGTGAACCTGAGAGTGTCTGAGGCTCACCTGGCAGTGTCAGCGGCACCTGGGAGTGTCAGCGGTGTGGCCTGGGAGTTAAGCAGGTGTATCAGGGAGTGACAGAGGAGCACTGCAGAAGTGCCGAGTGTACCTAGGAGTGTGAGAAGTGTACCTGGGAGTTTCTGGAGTGTACCTGGGAGGCTGGGGAGGTGTACCTGGGAGGTCAGGGGTGTACCACCAGGAGTGTCAGTGAGTACCTGGGAGTGTCAGAGGTGTGTACCTGGGAGTGTCAGAGGTGTGCCTGGGAGTGTCAGGTGCACTTGGGATTGTTAGAGGTGCACCTGGGAGTGTCAGGTGTACCTGGGAGTAAGCCACAGTACCTGGGAGGTCGGAGGTGGGTACCTGGGAGGTGGAGAAGGCTGCACCTAGGAGTGTTCAAATTTGGGAGTGTTAGGAGGTGCACCTGGCAGTGTCAGGAGGCACCTGGGAGCACAAAGCTGTACCTGGGAGTGTTAGGGAGGTTTATCAGGGAGTGACAGAGGAGCACACCTAGCGTCAGAGGTACTTAGGAGAGTGAAAAGAAGTGTACCTGGAGTGTCTGGGGGCACCTGGGAGGCCAGGAGGCACCTGGGAGGTCAGCCAGTACCAGGAGTGTCATGGAGCACCTGGGAGTGGTCAGAGGTGTACCACGGAATGTCAGTGGAGCACCTGGGAGGCTGGGGAGGTGTCTGGGGAGAGTTCAGAGGTGTAATGGGAGGTCAGAGGTGCAATGGGAGTGTCAGAGGTGTACCTGGGAGTGTCAGGAGGTGCACGGGAGGTCGGAGGTACCTGCGTGTGTGAGAAGTGTACCTGAGAGTGTCTGAGGTGTACCTGGCAGTGTCAGGTGTGCACCTGGGAGGTCAGCAGTGTACCTGGGAGTGTTAGGAGGTGTATCAGGGAGTGACAGAGGAGTACCTAGAAGGTCAGAGGTACCTAGGAGGGAGTAGGTACCTGGGAGGTCTGAGTGTACCTGGGAGTGCTGGGAGGTGTACCTGGGAGGTCATCGGTGTACCTGGGAGTGTCAGGAGGTGTATCTGGGAGTGTCAGAGGTGTACTCGAAGTGTCAGAGGTGTACCTGGGAATGTAAGGAGGTGCACCGCGAGTGTGAGAAGTGTACCTGAGAGTGCCTGGGTGTACCTGAAGTGTCAAAGGTGTACCTGGGAGTGTCAGAGATGTACCTAGGAGTGTCACGGGAGAACCAGGAGGAAAGAGGTGTACCTGGGAGTGTCAGAGGCACCTTGGGGTGCTCAGAGGTGTACCTGTGAGTGTCAGATGTGTACCTGGGAGTGTCGGAGGTGTACCTGGGAGGTGGAGAAGTGTACCTGGGAGTGTCGGAGGAGCCTGTGGGAGTATGGGAGGTACCTGGCAGTGTCAGCGGTGTACCTGGGACTGTCAGAGGTGTACCAGGAATGTCAGTGAGCACCTGCGAGTGTCAAAGGTGTACGGGAGGTCGGAGGTGTACCTGGGAGGGAGAAGGTACCTGGGAGTGTCTGGGGTGTACCTGGGAGAGTCAGAGGTGTACTTGGGATGCCAGGGGTGCACCAGGAGTGTCAGTGGAGCACCTGGGAGGTCAGAGGTTACCTGGAGGTCACAGGTGTGCCTGGGAGGCCGAGGCGCACTTGGAGTGTCAGAGGTGCACCTGAGTGTCCGAGGTGTACCTGGGTGCCTGAGGTATACCTGGCAGTGTCTGAGGAGTACCTGGCAGTGTCTGAGGTACCTGGCAGTGTTGCAGTGTACCTGGGAGGTCCAAGCGGTACCTGGGAGCAGCAGAGGTGTATCAGGGAGTGACAGAAGAGCACTAGAAGTGTTGGGTGGTGTACCTAGGAGAAGTCGGACGTACCTGGGAGGTCAGAGGTACCAGGAATGTCAGGTGAGTACCTGGCAGGTCAGAGGTGTACCTGGGAGGTCAGAGGTATAACTGAGGTCAGAGGTGTACCTGGGAGTGTCAGAGGTTAACTTGGGAGTGTCAGAGGTGTACCTGGAGTGTCAGAGGTGTACCTGGGAGAAGCCAGAGGTAAATGGGAGTGTCGGAAGGTACTGGTATTGTGGGAGAAGTGGTACCTAGGAGGTCGGAGACGTACCTGGGAGTGCCGGGAGTGTACCTGGCAGTGTCAGCGGTGTACCTGGGAGTGTCAGAGGTGTACCACGGAATGTCAGTGAGTACCTGGGAGTGTCAGGAGGTACCTGGGAGTGTCAAGGTACTTGGGAGGCAGAGGTGTACATGGGAGTGCCAGAGGTGTACCTGGGAGTGCTGGGAGGTGGTACCTGGGAGGTCGGAGGTGTACCTGCGTGTGAGAAGGCACCTGAGTGTCTGAGGTGCACCTGCAGGCCGGGGCGGTGTACCTGGGAGGCCGGAGGTGTACCTGGGAGTTGTTAGAGGTGTATCAGGGAGTGACAGAGGAGTTCCAGAAGTGTCAGAGAGGTGTACCTAGGAGTGGGAGAAGGTACCTGGGAGGCCTGGAGGTACCTGGGAGCTCAGAGGTGTACCTGGGAGGCTGGCACGGGAGTGTCAGAGGTGTATCTGGGAGTGTCAGAGGTACCAAGGTGGGAGGTGTACCTGGCACCTGAGTGTCTGGAGGTGTACCTGCAGGTCGGGCGGTGTACCTGGGAGGCCGGAGGTGTACCTGGGAGTGTTAGAGGTGTATCAGGGAGGGACAGAGGAGTACCAGAAGTGTCAGAGGTGTACCTAGGAGTGGGAGAAGGTACCTGGGAGAGTCTGGAGGTACCTGGGAGGTCAGAGGTGTACCTGGGAGGCTGGCACGGGAGTGTCAGAGGTGTATCTGGGAGTGTCAGAGGTACCAAGGTGGGAGGTGTACCTGAATGTATGAGGTGTACTCTGTGAGTGTGAGAAGTGTACCTGAGAGCACCTGACCCAAAGTGTCAACTGGGAGGTCAGAGATGTACCTAGGAGGTCACGGGAGAACCAGGGAGGAAAGAGGTGTACCTGGGAGTGCTGGAGGCGTACCTTGGGGTGTCAGAGGTGTACCTGGGAGTGCTGAGATGTACCTGGGAGAGCCGGAGGTGTACCTGGGAGTGTGAGAAGTGTACCTGGGAGCATGGAGGGTTCGTGAGTGTCGAGGTGTACCTGGCAGTGTTCAGCGGTGTACCTGGGACTGTCAGAGGTGTACCAGGGAATGTCAGTGGAGTACTATGAGTGTCAAAGGTACTTGGGAGTGTGGATGTACTGGAGTGTGAGAAGTGTACCTGGGAGTGTCTGGGTGTACCTGGGAGAGTCAGAGGTGCACGGGAGTGTCAGGGGTGTACCAGGAGGTCAGGTGGAGCACCTGGGAGTGTCAGAGGTGTACCTGGGAGTGTCAGAGGTGTGCCTGGGAGTGTCAGAGGTGCACTTGGGAGGTCAGAGGTGCACCTGGAGTGTCTGTGGAGGTACCTGGGAGTGCCTGAGGTGTACCTGGCAGTGCTGAGGTACCTGGCAGTGTCTGAGGTGTACCTGGCAGTGTCAGGTGTACCTGGGAGCAGCTAGGTGTACCTGGGAGTGTTAGAGGTGTATCAGGGAGGACAGAAGAGACCTAGAAGGTGTGTGTGGTGTACCTAGAGTGTGAGAAGGTACTGGGAGTGACTGGGGTGTACCTTGGAGGTGAGAGAGGTACCTGGGAGTGTCTGGGGTGTACCTGGGAGCTCAGAGGTGTACCTGGGAGGTTGGGGTGTAACAGAGAGTGCTGGTGGAGTACCTGGAGTGTCAGAGGTGTACCTGGGAGTGTCAGAGCTGTACCTGGGAGTGTCAGAGGTGTATCTGGGAGCAAGGGACGTACCTGGGAGTGTCAGAGGTACCAGGAATGTTGGGGAGACCTGACAGTGTCAGAGGTGTACCTGGGAGGTCAGAGGTATATTGGGAGTGTCAGAGGTACCTGGGAGTGTCAGATGTACCTGGGAGTGTCAGAGGTGTACCTGGAGAGTCAGAGGTGGTACCTGGGAGGCCAGGAGGTGTACCTGGGAGTGTCAGAGGTGCACCCTGGAGGTCAGAGGTACCTGGGAGGTCAGAGGTATCTGGGAGGCTCAGACGTACCTGGGAGTGTCAGAGGTACCAGGGAATGTCAGTGGAGTACCTGGGCAGTGTCAGAGGTGTACCTGGGAGTGTCAGAGGGTGACATGGGGAGTACTGAGTGTACCTGGGAGTGTCAGAGGTGTACCTGGGAGTGCTAGAGAAAATTGGAGTGTCAGAGGTGTACCTGGGAGTGCTGGGAGGCATGTGGGAGTGTCGGAGGTGGGCCTGGTAGTGTGGAGAAGTGTACCTGAAGTGTCGGAGGTGTTCCTTGGAGTAAATGGAGGTGCACTGGCAGTGCTGGGCGTGTACCTGGGAGTGTCAGGGAGGTGTACCACGGAATGTCAGGAGTAGGCTGGGAGGTCAGAGGTGCACCTGGGAGTGCCAGAGGTGTTCATGGGAGTGTCAGAGGTGTACCTGGGAGTGTCAGACGTACAAGGGGAGTGTCGGAGGTGTACCTGCGTGTGTGGGAGAAGAGAACTTGAGAGTGTCTGAGGTTTACCTGGCAGTGTCATGGTGTACCTGGGGAGAAGTTGGGGCGGTGTACCTGGGAGTTGTTAGAGGTGTATCAGGGAGTGACACAGAGGAGTACCTAGAAGTGTCAGAGGTGTACCTAGGAGTGTGTGAGAAGGTACCTGGGAGTGTCTGGAGGCACCTGGGAGTGTCAGGAGGTGTACCTGGGAGTGCTGGGGGTACCAGGGAGTGTCAGGAGTACCTGGGAGGTCAGAGAGGTACCTGGGAGCAATGAGGTGCCTGGGAGGCCGGGGGCACTTGACGTTAGGAGGTGCAACTGGGAGCAAGTCGGTGTACCTGGAGTGTCATTGGTGTACCTGGAGTGTCGGAGGTACCTGGGAGGTGGAGAAGTGTACCCAGGAGTGTCTGGGGTGTACCTGGGAGTGTTAGGAGGTGTACCTGGCAGTGCTGGGTGGTGTACCTGGGAGTGTCATGGTGTACCTGGGAGTGTTAGAGGTTTATCAGGGAGTGACAGAGGTGAGTACCTAGAAGTGCTCTGGGGAGGTGTACTTAGGAGAGTGAAAAAGCGTACCTGGAGCAAGGTTCAAGTGTACTCTGGGAGGTCAGGAGGTGCACCTGGGAGCAAGGTCAGCTGTGTACCAGGGAGTGTCAGCTGAGTACCTGGGAGTGTCAGGAGGTGTACCTGGGAGTGTCAGGAGGTGTGCCTGAGTGTCAGAGGCACTTGGGAGTGTTAGAGGTGCACCTGGAGTGTTCCTGAGGTGTGGCCTGGGAGTGCTCTAAGGGGTGTACCTGGCAGTGTCTCAGGTGTACCTGGCAGTGTCTGGAGGTGTTCCCTGGCAGTGCCTGGGCGGTGCACCTGGGAGGTCAGCGGTGTGGGCCTGGGAGGTGCCAGGAGGTGTGTATCAGGAGTGACAGAGGGCACTTAGAAGTGTCAGGTGGCACCCAGGGAGTTTGAGAAGGGTACCTGGGAGTGTCTGGGGGTGTACCTGAGTGTCAGAGGTGTACCTGGGAGTGTCAGAGGTGTACCTGGGAGTGCTGGGTGGAGTACCTGGGAGTGTCAGAGGTTCACCTGGGAGCTCAGAGAGCTGTACCTGGGAGTGTCAGAGGTGTATCTGGGAGAGCCGGGACGTACCTGGGAGTGCAGGAGGTGTACCAGGAATGTCAGTGAGTACCTGGAGTGTCAGGAGGTGTACCTGGGAGGCCAGAGGTGTACCTGGGAGAGTCAGAGGTACCTGGGAGGTCAGAGGTACCTGGGAGTGTCAGAGGTGTCCCTGGAGTGTCAGGAGGTACCTGGGAGTGTCAGAGGTGTACCTGGAGGATGGACGTACCTGGGAGTGTCAGAGGTGTACCAGGGAATGTCAGTGAGCACTGGCAGTGTCAGAGGTGTACCTGGGAGGTTGAGAGGTATACCTGGGAGTGTCAGAGGTGTACCTAGGAGTGTCAGAGGTGTACCTGGGAGTGTCAGAGGTGTACCCTGGAGTGTCAGGAGGTGTACCTGGGAGTGTCGAGAGGTGTACCTGGGAGTGTGAAGTGTACCTGGTATGTAAGAAGGTACTAGGAGTGTCGGAGAGACCTGGGAGGCCGGGAGGTACCTGGCAGTGTCAGTGGTGTACCTGGGAGGTCAGAGGGTACCACGGAATGTCAGTGGAGTACCTGGGAGTGTCAGAGGTGTACCTGGGAGTGTCAGAGTGGTACCTGGGAGTGTCAGAGGTACCTGGGAGGTCAGAGGTGTACCTGGGAGGCCAGAGGTGTACCTGGGAGGCCGGAGGTACCTGCGAGTGTGAGAAGTGTACCTGGGAGTGTCTGAGGTGTACCTGCAGTGTCATGTACCTGGGAGGCTGAAGGGTGTACCTGGGAGGTGTACATCAGGAGTGACAGAGGAGTACCTGGAAGGTCAGAGGTGTACCTAGGAGGGAGAAGGTACTCCAAGTGTCTGGAGGCCTGGGAGTGTCAGAGGTACCTGGGAGTGTCATGGTGTACCTGGGAGTGTTAGGAGGTATCAGGGAGTGACAGAGGAGCACCAGAAGTGTCAGAGGTGTACTTAGTAGTGTGAGAAGGTACCTGGGAGTGCAGGGTGTACCTGGGAGGCCAGAGGTGCACTGGGAGTCAGGGGTACCCTGGTGTGGCCTGGGAGGTGTACCTGGGAGGCCAGAGGTGTACCTGGGAGTGTCGGAGGTGTACCTGGGAGTGTGAGAAGTGTACCTGGGAGAGTCGGGAGTTCCTGGAGTGTCGGAGGTGTACCTGGCAGTGTCAGCGGTGTACCTGGGAGGTCAGAGGTGTACCACGGAATGTCAGTGGAGTACCTGGGAGGTCAGAGGTGTACCTGGGAGTGTCAGAGGTGTACCTGGGAGTGTCAGAGGTGTATCTGGGAGTGTCAGGAGGTGTACCTGGAAGGTCAGAGGTGTACCTGGAAGTGAGGTGTACCTGCGAGTGTGAGAAGTGTACCTGAGAGTGTCTGGGGTTCTGGCCAAAGGTGTACCTGGAGTGTCAGAGATGTACCTGGGAGGTCACGGGAGAACCAGGAGTGAAAGAGGTGTACCTGGGAGTGTCAGAGGCGTACCTTGGGGTGTCAGAGGTGTACCTGTGAGTGGCAGATGTGTACCTGGGAGTGTCGGAGGTGTACCTGGGAGTGTGAGAAGTGTACCTGGGAGTGTCGGAGGTGTTCGTGGGAGTGTCGGAGGTGTACCTGGCAGTGTCAGCGGTGTACTTGGGAGTGTCAGAGGTGTACCAGGGAATGTCAGTAGAGTACCTGCGAGTGTCAAAAATATACTTGGGAGTGTCGGAGGTGTACAAGGGAGTGTGAGAAGTGTAGCTGGGAGTGTCTGGGGTGTACCTGGGAGAGTCAGAGGTGTACTTGGGAGTGTCAGGGGTGTACCAGGGAGTGTCAGTGGAGTACCTGGGATTGTCAGAGGTGTACCTGGGAGTGTCAGAGGTGTGCCTGGGAGTGTCAAAGGTGCACTTGGGAGTGTCAGAGGTGCACCTTGGAGTGTCTGAGGTGAACCTGCGAGTGCCTGAGGTGTACCTGGCAGTGTCTGAGGTGTACCTGACAGTGTCTGAGGTGTACCTGGCCGTGTCAGCGGTGTACCTGGGAGTGTCAGCGGTATACCTGGGAGTGTTAGATGTGTATCAGGGAGAGACAGAAGAGTACCTAGAAGTTTCAGTGGTGTACCTAGGAGTGTGAGAAGTGTACCTGGGAGTGTCTGGGGTGTACCTGGGAGTGTCAGAGGTGTACCTGGGAGTGTCAGGGGTGTAACAGGGAGTGTCAGTGGAATACCTGGGAGTGTCAGAGGTGTATCTGGGAGTGTTGGACGTGTACCTGGGAGTGTCAGAGGTGTACCAGGGAATGTCAGTGGAGTGCCTGGCAGTGTCAGAGGTGTACCTGGGAGTGTCAGAGCATATCTGGGAGGTCAGAGGTGCACCTGGGAGGTCAGGAGGTGTACCTGGGAGTGTCCGGAGGTGTACCTGGGAGAGACGAGGTGTACCTGGGAGGCTGGGGAGGCACTGGGAGCACAGAGGTACCCTGAGAGTGTCACAGCTGTACCTGGGAGTGTCAGAGGTGTATCTGGGAGTGTCGGACGTGTACCTGGGAGTGTCAGAGGTGTACCAGGGAATGTCAGTGGAGTACCTGGCAGTGTCAGAGGTGTACCTGGGAGTGTCAGAGGTATACATGGGAGTATCAGAGGTGTACCTGGGAGTGTCAGAGGTGTACCTGGGAGTGCCAGAGGTGTACCCTGGAGTGTCAGAGGTGTACCTGGGAGTGTCAGAGGTGTACGTGGGAGTGTCGGAGGTGTACCTGGTAGTGTGAGAAGTGTACCTGGAAGTGTCGGAGGTGTTCCTGGGAGTGTCGGAGGTGCACCTGGCAGTGTCAGCGGTGTACCTGGGAGTGTCAGAGGTGTACCACGGAATGTCAGTGGAGTAGCTGGGAGTGTCAGAGGTGTACCTGGGAGTGTCAGAGGTGTACCTGGGAGTGTCAGAGGTGTTCATGGGAGTGTCAGAGGTGTACCTGGGAGTGTCAGACGTGTACAAGGGAGTGTCGGAGGTGTACCTGCGTGTGTGAGAAGTGTACCTGAGAGTGTCTGAGGTGTACCTGGCAGTGTCAGCGGTGTACCTGGGAGTGTCAGCGGTGTTCCTTGGAGTTGTTAGAGGTGTATCAGGGAGTGACAGAGGAGTACCTAGAAGTGTCAGAGGTGTACCTAGGAGTGGGAGAAGTGTACCTGGGAGTGTCTGGAGTGTACCTGGGAGTGTCAGAGGTGTACCTGGGAGTGTCAGCGGTGTACCTGGGAGTGTTAGAGGTGTATCAGGGAGTGACAGAGGAGTACCTAGAAGTGTCAGAGGTGTACCTGGGAGGTCAGAGCTGTACTGAGTGTCGAGGCATCTGGGAGTGTCGGACGTACCTGGGAGGTCAGAGGTGTACCAGGAATGTCAGTGGAGCACCTGGGAGGTCAGAGGTGCACCTGGGAGTGTCAGAGGTGCACCTGGGAGAGTCAGAGGTGCCTGGGAGTGTCAGAGGTGTACCTGGGAGGTCACAGGCTGCACCTGGAGTGGAGGTGTACCTGGAGGCCAGAGGTGTACCTGGGAGTGCTGGACGTGTGCCTGGGAGTGTCAGAGGTGTACCAGGGAATGTCAGTGGAGTACCTGGCAGTGTCAGAGGGTGTACCTGGGAGTGTCAGAGGCATACCTGGGAGGTCAGAGGTGTACCTGGGAGGTTCGGAGGTGTACTTGGGAGTGTCAGAGGTACCCTGGGAGGTCAGAGGTGTACCTGGGAGTGTCAGAGGTAATGGGAGTGTCGGGTGTACCATTGTGAGAAGTGTACCCAGGAGTGTCGGAGATGTACCTGGAGTGTCGGAGGTGTACCTGGCAGTGTCAGAGGTGTACCTGGGAGTGTCAGAGGTGTACCACGGAATGTCAGGGTACCTGGGAGTGTCAGAGGTACCTGGGAGTGTCAGAGGCCTGGGAGTGTCAGAGGTGTACATGGGAGTGTCAGAGGTACCTGGGAGGCCAGAGGCACCGGGAGGTGCTGGAGGTGTACCTGCGTGTGTGTGAGAGGGTGTACCTGAGAGGCTCAGGCCTGGCACATGGTGTACCTGGGAGTGTCAGCGGTGTACCTGGAGTAGCAGAGGTATCAGGAGTGACAGAGGAGTACCTAGAAGTGTCAGAGGTACCTAGGAGTGGGAGAAGTGTACCTGGGAGTGTCTGGAGGTACCTGGGAGTGTCAGGAGGTACTGGGAGGCATCGTGGGAGTAGAGGTGTATCAGGGAGTGACAGAGGAGTACCTAGAAGTGTCAGAGGTGTACCTAGAGCATGAGAAGTGTACCTGGGAGTTCATGGGGTGTACCTGAGGTCAGAGGTGCACTCAGGAGGTTACACCCTGGTGTGTCAGAGGTGCACCTGGGAGGTCAGAGGTGTACCTGGGAGTGTCGGAGGTGTACCTGGGATGTGTGAGAAGGCACCTGGGAGTGCCGGAGGTGTACCGGGAGTGTCGGAGGTACCTGGCAGGTCGGTGGTGTACCTGGGAGTGTCAGAGAGGTGTACCACGGAATGCCAGTGAGTACCTGGGAGGTCAGAGGTGTACCTGGGAGTGTCAGAGAGGTACCTGGGAGGTCAGAGGTGTATCTGGGAGTGTCAGAGGTGTACCTGGGAGTGTCAGAGGTGTACCTGGGAATGTATGAGGTGTACTGTGAGTGTGAGAAGTGTACCTGAGAGTGTACCTGGAAGTGTCAAGCAACCTGGAGTGTCAGAGGTGTAACTGGGAGTGTCACGGAGAACCAGGGAGTGAAAGAGGTGTACCTGGGAGTGTCAGGAGGTACCTGGGGTGTCAGAGGTGTACCGGGAGTGTCAGAGGTGTACCTGGGAGTGTCGGAGGTGTACCTGGGAGGAGAAGTGTACCTGGGAGTGTCGGAGGTGTTCTGTGGGAGGCACCCAGTGTCAGCGGTGTACCTGGGACTGTCAGAGGTGTACCAGGAATGTCAGTGAAGTACCTGCGAGTGTCAAAGGTGTACTGGGAGGCCGGAGGTGTACCTGGGAGTGTGAGAAGTGTACCTGGGAGTGTCAGGGGTGTACCAGGAGTGTCAGTGAGTACCTGGGAGGCCAGAGTATACACTTGGGTGTCACAGGTATGCCTGGAGGCCAAAGGTGCACTTGGGAGTGACAGAGTATCTGGAGAGCCTGAGGTGTACCTGGGTGCCTGAGGTGTACCTGGCAGTGTCGGAGGTGTACCTGGCAGTGTCTGGAGGTGTACCTGGCAGTGTCGGCGGTGCACATGGGAGGTCAAAGGTGTACCTGGGAGGAGGTGTATCAGGAGTGACAGAAGAGCACCTAGAAGGTACCCAGAGAGAAGTGCACCGGAGTGACTGGGGTGTACCTGAGTGGAGAGGTGTACCTGGGAGTGTATGGGGTGTACCTGGGAGTGTCAGAGGTGTACCTGGGAGTGTCAGAGGTACCAGGAATGTCAGTGGAGCACTGCAGTGTCAGAGGTACCTGGGAGGTCAGAGTGGATATCTTGGAGTGTCAGAGGCCTGGGAGTGTCAGAGGTGTACCTGGGAGTGTCAGAGGTGTACCTGGGAGAGCCAGAGGTGTGCCTGGGAGGTCAGGAGGTGTACCTGGGAGGTTGAGGTACCTGGAGGTCAGAGGTACCTGGGAGGTCAGAGGTGTATCTGGGAGCTGGACGTGTCCCTGGGAGTGTCAGAGGTGCAACAGAATGTCGGTGAGTACCTGGCAGTGTCAGAGGTGTACCTGGGAGTGCCAGAGGCATGCCATGGAGGTCAGAGGTGTACCTGGGAGTGTTAGAGGTGTACCTGAGGTCAGAGGTGTACCCTGGAGTGTCAGAGGTACCTGGGAGTGTCAGGAGGTGTACGTGGGAGTGTCGGAGGGTACCTGGTAGTGTGTGAGAAGTGTACCTGGGAGTGTCGGAGGTGTTCCTGGAGTGTCGGAGGTGCACCTGGCAGTGCCGCGGTGTACCTGGGAGTGTGAGAGGTACCACGGAATGTCAGTGGAGTAGCTGGAGAAGTCAGAGGTGTACCTGGGAGTGTCAGAGGTGTACCTGGGAGTGTCAGAGGTGTTCATGGGAGTGTCAGAGGTGTACCTGGGAGTGTCAGACGTAACAAGGGAGTAAGCCGGAGGTGCACCTAGGTGTGTAGAAGTGTACCTGAGAGTGTCTGAGGTACCTGGCAGTGCTGGAAGTGGTGTACCTGGGAGTGTCATGGTGTTCCTGGGAGGTCAGTGGAGCACGGGAGTGCCAGAGGGACACCTGGGGGGTTACAGGTGTGCCTGGGAGGTCAAAGCACTTGGGAGTGACAGAGGTGCACCTGGAGTGTCTGAGGTGTACCTGGGGTGCCTGAGGTGTACCTGGCAGTGCTGAGGTGTACCTGGCAGTGTCAGGTGTACCTGGCAGTGTCAAGCGGTGTACCTGGGAGGCCATGGTGTACCTGGGAGGTTAGAGGCATCAGGAGGCAGAAGAGTACGAAGTGTCAGTGGTGTACCCAGGAGGTGAGAAGGTACCTGGGAGGACTGGTGTACCTTGGAGGTGAGAGGTTTACCTGGGAGGTGGGGTGTACCTGGGAGTGTCAGAGGCACCTGGGAGTGTTGGGGTAACAGGAGTGTCAGTGGAGTACCTGGGAGGTCAGAGGGTACCTGGGAGTGTCAGAGCTGTACCTGGGAGTGTCAGAGGTGTATCTGGGAGTGTTGGACGTACCTGGGAGTGTCAGAGGTGTACCAGGGAATGTCAGTGAGTACCTGGCAGTGTCAGAGGTGTACCTGAGTGTCAGAGGATATCTGGGAGGTCAGAGGTGTACCTGGGAGTGTCAGAGGTGTACCTGGGAGTGTCAGAGGTGTACCTGGGAGAGTCAGAGGTGCACCTGGGAGGTCAGAGGTACCTGGGAGTGTCAGGAGGTGTACCCTGGAGTGTCAGAGGTGTACCTGGGAGTGTCAGAGGTGTATCTGGGAAGCTGGACGTGTACCTGGGAGTGTCAGAGGTGTACCAGGGAAGTGTCGGTGGAGTACCTGGCAGGCCAGAGGTGTACCTGGGAGTGTCAGAGGCATACATGGGAGTGTCAGAGGTGTACCTGGGAGTGTTAGAGGTGTACCTGGGAGTGTCAGAGGTGTACCCTGAGTGTCAGGAGGTGTACCTGGGAGTGTCAGAGGTGCATGGAGCACGGAGGTACCTGGGTGAGAAGTGTACCTTGGAGTGTCGGGAGGGTTCCTGGGAGAGCCGGAGGCACCTGGAGAGTCAGCGGTGTACCTGGGAGTGTCAGAGGTACCACGGAATGTCAGTGGAGTAGCTGGGAGTGTCAGGAGGTACCTGAGTGTCAGGGGTGTACCTGGGAGTGTCAGAGGTGTCCCTGGGAGTGTCAGAGGTGTACCTGGGAGTGTCAGACGTGTACAAGGGAGTGTCGGAGGTACCTGCGTGTGTGGAAGGTACCTGGAGAGTGTCTGAGGTGTACCTGGCAGTGTTGAGCGGTGTACCTGGAGGTTCCAGCGGTGTTCCTGGGAGTGTTAGAGGTGTATCAGGAGTGACAGAGGAGTACCTAGAGCCAGAGGTGTACCAGGGAGTGTGAGAAGTGTACCTGGGAGTGTTGGAGTGTACCTGGGAGGTCAGAGGTGTACCTGGGAGGTCGGGGTGTACCAGGAGTGTCAGGAGTACCTGGGAGGCCAGAGGTGTACCTGGGAGGCAGAGGTGTGCCTGGGAGTGTCAAAGGTGCACTTGGGATTGTTAGAGAGCACCTTGGAGTGTCTGAGGTGTACCTGGAGTGTCTGAGGTACCTGGCAGTGTTCGAGGTGTACCTGGCAGTGTCTGAGGTGTACCTGGCATTGTCAGCGGTGCTACCTGGGAGGTCAGAGGCTACCTGGAGTGTCAGAGAGGCCTGGGAGTGTCAGAGGTGTACCTGGGAGTGTCAGAGGTGTACCCTGGATTGTCAGAGGTGTACCTGGGAGGTCAGAGGTACCTGGGAGTGTCGGAGGTGTACCTGGGAGCCACAGTACCGGGAGGTTGGAGGTGTACCTGGGAGTGAAGGTACCTAGGAGTGTCTGTACCTGGGAGTGTTAGGAGGTGTACCTGGCAGTGTCAGTGGTGTACCTGGGAGGTCAGGCGTGTACCTGGGAGTGTTAGAGGTTTATCAGGAGGACAGAGAGTACCTAGAAGTGTCAGAGGTGTACTTAGGAGAGTGAAAAGTGTACCTGGAGTGTCTGGGTGTACCTGGGAGGTCAGAGGTGCACCTGGGAGTGTCAGCCAGGTACTTAGAGGTGTGTACCTGGAGGACAGAGGTGTACCTGGGAGTGTCAGAGGTGTCTGGGAGTGTCAGAGGTGCATTGGGAGTGTCAGAGGTGCACCTGAGTGTCTGGAGGTGTACCTGGGAGTGTCTCACAGGTGTACCTGGCAGTGTCTCAGGTACCTGGCAGTGTCTGAGGTGTACCTGGGAGTGTCATGGTGTACCTGGGAGTGTCAGGGGTACCTGGGAGTGTTAGAGGTGTATCAGGAGTGACAGAGGAGCATGAAAGCCAGGTGTACCCAGGAGTTTGAGAAGTGTACCTGGGAGGCCTGGGTGTACCTGGAGTGTCAGAGATGTGTACCTGGGAGTGTCAGAGGTGTGAACGGAGGCCAGAGGTGTATCTGGGAGGTCAGTGGAGTACCTGGGAGGTCAGAGGTCTACCTGGGAGTGTCAGAGCTGTACCTCGGAGTGTCGAGGTGTCTGGGAGTGTCAGAGATGTACCTGGGAGTGTCAGAGGTACTGGAGGAATGTCAGTGAGTACCTGGGAGTGTCAGAGGTGTACCTGGGAGTGTCAAGGTGCACTTGGGATTGTTAGAGGTGCACCGGAGTGCCTGGAGGTGTACCTGGAGTGCCTGAGGTGTACCTGGCAGTGTCTGGGAGGTGTACCTGGGAGTGTCTGAGGTGTACCTGGCATTGTCAGGCGGTGTACCTGGGAGTGTCAGAGGTATGCCTGGGAGTGTCAGAGGTGTACCTGGGAGTGTCAGAGGTGTACCTGGGAGGTCAGAGGTACCCTGGATTGTCAGAGGTGTACCTGGGAGGTCAGAGGTGCATACCTGGAGTGCCGGAGGTACCTGGGAGTGTCAGAGGTGTACCTGGGAGGTCGGAGGTACCTGGGAGTGTGAGAAGTGTACCTAGGAGTGTCTGGGGGTGTACCTGGGAGGGTTAGGGGAGGTACCTGGCAGTGTCAGTGGTGTACCTGGGGAGTGTCAGCGGTGTACCTGGGGGTTAGAGGTTTATCAGGAGGACAGAGAGAGTACCCAGAAGTGTCAGAAGTGTACTTAGGAGAGTGAGAAGTGTACCTGGGAGTGTCAGGGGTGTACCTGGAGTGTCAGGAGGTGCACCTGGAGTGTCTGAGGTGTACCTGGGAGTGTCAGGAGGTACCTGGGAGGTCAGAGGTGTACCTGGGAGTCAGAGGTGTACAGGGAGAGTCAGAGGTTTACCTGGGAGGTCAGACGTACAAGGGAGTGTCAGAGGTGTACCTGCGTTTGTGAGAAGTGACCTGAGAGTGTCTGAGGTGTACCTGGCAGTGTCAAGCGGTAACTGGGAGTGTCAGGTGTACCTGGAGCAGAGGAGGTATCAGGGAGGACAGAGGAGTACCTAGAAGTGTCAGGGCACTAGAGGTGAGAAGTGTACCTGGGAGTGCTGAGGTGTACCTGGGATGTCAGAGGTGTACCTGGGAGGGGTGCACCAGGACCAGTGGAGTACCTGGGAGGCCGGGTGTACCTGGAGGTCAGAGGCACCTTGGAGGCCTGAGGTGTACCTGGGAGTGGGAGGTGTACCTGGGAGGCTGGAGGTACCTGGGAGTGTCAGAGGTGTACAGGGAGAGCTGAGGTGACCTGGAGGCCAGACGTACATGGGAGTGTCGGAGGTGTACCTGGTTTCAGAGAAGTGTACCTGAGAGTGTCTGAGGTGTACCTGGCAGTGTTGGGCACCTGGGAGTGTCATGGTGTTCCTGGAGTGTTAGATGTATCAGGGAGTGACAGAGGAGTACCTAGAAGTGTCAGAGGTGTACCTAGGAGTGTGGAGAAGTGTACCTGGGGGTGCCTGAGTGTACCTGGGAGTGTCAGAGGTACCTGGGAGTGTCAGAGGTGTACCAGGGAGTGTCAGTGAGTACCTGGGAGTGTCAGAGGTGTACCTGGAGTGTCAGAGGTGTGCCTGGGAGTGTCAAAGGTGCACTTGGATTGAGCAGAGGTGCACCTTGGAGTGTCTGAGGTGTACCTGGGAGTGTCTGAGGTGTACCTGGCAGTGTCTGAGGTGTACCTGGCAGTGTCTGAGGTGTACCTGGCATTGTCAGCGGTGTACCTGGGAGTGTCAGGAGACATACCTGGGAGGTCAGAGGTGTACCTGGGAGTGTCAGATGTGTACCTGGGAGTGTCAGAGGTACCCTGGATTGTCAGAGGTGTACCTGGGAGTGTCAGAGGTGTACCTGGGAGTGTCGGAGGTGTACCTGGGAGTGCCAGAGTGTGCCTGGGAGGTCGGAGGCACCTGGGAGGTGGAGAAGGTACCCAGGAGTGTCTGGGGTGTACCTGGGAGTGTTAGGAGGTGTACCTGGCAGTGTCAGTGGTGTACCTGGGAGTGTCAGCGGTGTACCTGGGAGGCAGGAGGTTTATCAGAGTGACAGAGGAGTACCTGGGAGTGCAGAGGTACCTGGGAGAGCTGAGGTGTACCTGGGAATGGGGCAGGGACCTGGGAGTGTTAGAGGTTTATCAGGAGTGACAGAGAGTACCTAGAAGTGTCAGAGGTGTACTTAGGAGAGCGAAAAGTGTACCTGGGAGGTCTGGGGTGTACCTGGGAGTGTGGGAGGTGCACCTGGGAGGTTGAAGGTACCAGGGAGTGTCAGGTGGGGTACCTGGGAGTGTCAGAGGTGTACCTGGGAGGCCAGAGGTGTGCCTGGGAGTGTCAGAGGTGCACTTTGGGAGGTCAGAGGTGCACCTGAGTGTCTGAGGTGTACCTGGGAGTGTCTCAGGTGCACCTGGCAGTGTCTCAGGTGCACCTGGCAGTGTCTGAGGTGTACCTGGCAGTGTCAGCGGTACCTGGGAGTGTCATGGTGTACCTGGGAGTAGCAGAGGTGCATCAGGAGTGACAGAGGAGTACTTAGAGTGTCATAGGTGTACCTAGGAGCTTGGAGAAGTGTACCTGGGAGTGTCTGGGGTGTACCTGGAGTGTCAGAGGGTGTACCTGGGAGTGTCAGAGGTGTACCTGGGAGGTCAGAGGTGTATCTGGGAGTCAGTGGAGTACCTGGGAGTGTCAGAGGTCTACCTGGGAGGTCAGAGCTGTACCTCGGAGTGTCAGAGGTGTATCTGGGAGTGTCGGACGTACCTGGGAGTGTCAGAGGTGTACCAGGAATGTCAGTGGAGTACCTGGCAGTGTCAGAGGTGTACATGGGAGTGTCAGAGGATACGTGGGAGTGTCAGAGGTACCTGGGAGTGTCAGAGGTGTACCTGGGAGTGTCAGAGGTGTACCCTGGAGTGTCAGAGGTGTACCTGGTAGTGTCAGAGGTGTACGTGGGAGTGTCGGAGGTGCCTGGTGGACAGGAGAAGGTACCTGGGAGGTCAGAGGTGTACCTGGGAGTGTCAGGAGGTACCTGGGAGTGTCAGAGGTGTACATGGGAGTGTCAGAGGTCTACCTGGGAGTGTCAGGAGGTGTACCTGGGAGGTCGGAGGTGTACCTGGTGTGAGAGAAGTGTACTTGAGAGTGTCTGAGGTGTACCTGGCAGTGTCAGCGGTGTACCTGGGAGGTGCAGCGGTGTACCGGGAGTTGTTAGAGGTGTATCAGGAGTGACAGAGGAGTACCTGAAGTGTCAGAGGTGTACCTAGGAGGTGAGAAGTGGCACCTGGGAGTGTCTGGAGGTACCTGGGAGTGTCAGAGATGTACCTGGGAGTGTCACGGGTGTACCAGGGAGTGTCAGTGAGTCTTGGGAGTGTCAGAGGTGTACCTGGGAGTGTCAGAGGTGTGTCGGAGGTCAAGGTGCACTTGGGATTGTTAGAGGTGCACCTTGGAGTGTCTGGTGTACCTGGGAGTGTCTGAGGTGTGCCCGGCAGTGTCCAGGGTGTACCTGGCAGTGTCTGAGGTGTACCTGGCATTGTCGGCGGTGGCCTGGGAGTGTCAGGTATACCTGGGAGTGTCAGAGGTGTACCTGGGGAGTGTCAGAGGTGTACCTGGGGTGTCAGAGGTACACCTGGATTGTCAGAGGTGTACCTGGAGTGTCAGAGGCATACCTGGGAGTGTCGGAGGTGTACCTGGGAGTGTCAGAGTGTACCTGGGAGTGTCGGAGGTGCACTGGATGTGTGCCTGGAGTGTCTGGGTGTACCTGGTGTTGGGGTGTACCTGGCAGTGTCAGTGGTGTACCTGGGAGTGTCAGCGTGTGCCTGGGAGTGTTAGAGGTTTATCAGGGAGTGACAGAGGAGTACCTAGAAGTGTCAGAGGTGTGCCAGAGTGAAGTGTACCTGGGGTGTCTGGGGTGTACCTGGGATGTCAGAGGTGCACCTGGGGTGTCAGCTGTGTACCAGGAGTGTCAGTGGAGTACCTGGGAGTGTCAGAGGTGTACCTGGGAGTGTCAGAGGTGTGCCAGGAGTGTCAGAGGTGCACTTGGGAGTGTCAGAGTGCCCTTGGAGTGTTTAGTGTACCTGGAGTGTCTCAGGTGTACCTGGCAGTGTCTCAGGTGCACCTGGCAGTGTCTGAGGTGTACCTGGCAGTGTCAGCGGTGTACCTAAGTGTCACCGGTGTGCCTGGGAGTGTTAGAGGTGTATCAGGGAGTGACAGAGGAGTACTTAGAAGTGTCATGGGTGTGCCTGGGGTGTGAAGTGTACCTGGGAGTGTCGGGTGTGCCTGGGAGTGTCAGAGGTGTACCTGGGAGTGTCAGAGGTGTACCTGGGAGTGTCAGAGGTGTATCTGGGAGTGTCAGTGGAGTACCTGGGAGTGTCAGAGGTCTACCTGGGAGTGTCAGAGCTGTACCTCGGAATGTCAGAGGTGTATCTGGGAGTGTCGGACGTGTACCTGGGAGTGTCAGAGGTGTACCAGGGAATGTCAGTGGAGTACCTGGGAGTGTCAGAGGTGTACCTCGGAGTGTCAGAGGTGTACCTGGGAGAGTCAGAGGTGTACCTGGGGTGTCAGAGGTGTGCCTGGGTGTCACAGGTGTGCCTGGGTGTCAGAGGTGTGCACTGGGTGTCAGAGAGGTGTACCTGGGATTGTCGGACGTGTACCTGGGAGTGTCAGTGGTGCCAGAATGTCAGTGATGCTGGCAGTGTCAGAGGTGTACCTGGGAGTGTCAGAGGTATACTTGGGAGTGTCAGAGGTGTGCCTGGGAGTGTGAGAGGTGTGCAGTGTCAGAGGTGTACCCTGGAGTGTCAGGTGTACCAGGGACTGTCAGAGGTGTGCAGCAGGGAGTGGGGGATGAACCTGGGGTGTGAGTGTACGGGAGTCTCAGGTGTTCCTCAGGTGTGGAGGTGTACCAGGCAGTGTCGGCGGTGTGCCTGGGAGTGTCAGAGGTGTACCACGGAATGTCAGTGGGTACACCTGGGTGTCAGAGGTGTACCTGATAGTGTCAGAGGTGTGCCTGGGAGTGTGAGAGGTGTACCTGGAGTGTCAGAGGTGTACCTGGGAGTGTCAGAGGTGTACCTGGGGTTGTTAAATTTGTATCAGGGAGTTCAGAGGTACCTAGAAGTGTCAGGGGTGCCTAAGAGTGTGAAAGTGGCACTGGGAGTGTCAGGGGTGTGCCTGGGTGTCAGAGGTGTGCCTGGGAGTGTCAGGGGTGTACCAGGGACTCTTGAGTAGATGCCTGAGTGTCAGAGGTGTACCTGGGAGTGTCAGGGTGTGCCCGGGTGTCAAGGTGCTTGGGGTGTCAAGTGCACCTTGGGTGTCTGGGGTGTGCCTGGGGGTGTCAGAGGTGTACCTGGAGTGTCAGAGGTGTACCTGGGAGTGTCAGAGTGTACTGGAGGTCAGAGGTTTAGGAGTGTGAACGTGTACAAGGGAGTGTCGGAGGTGTACCTGCGTGTGTGAGAAGTGTACCTGAGGTGTCTGAGGTGTACCTGGCAGTGTCATCGGTGTACCTGGGAGTGTCAGCGGTGTTTGTTCCTGGGGTTAGTGGGAGGTGTATCAGGGAGTGACAGAGGGAGTACCTATAAGTGTCAAGAGGTGTACCTAGGAGTGTGAGAGAGTGTACCTGGGGTGTCTGGAGTGTGCCTGGGAGTGTCAGGGAATTGTGCCTGGGAGTGTCAGGGTGGCACCCAGGGCGTGTCAGTGGGTACCTGGGAGTGTCAGAGGTGTACCTGCGAGTGTCAGAGTGTGCCTGGGAGTGTCAAGGTGCATAGGTTAGTAGAGTGCACCTTAGGTGTCTGGTGTGCTTGGGAGTGTCTGAGGTGTACACCAAGTGTTTGAGGTGCTTATCTGTAGTGTCTGAGAGTGTACCTGGCATTGCTCAGCAGTGTGCCTAAGTGTCAGAGGTATGCCTGGGGGTGTCAGAGGTGTGCCTGGGAGTGTCAGATTTGTATCTGGGAGTGTCAGTGTACCCTGTGGATTGTCAGAGGTGTGCCTGGGGAGTGTCAGAGAATTGTACCTGGGGTGTCGGAGTTGTACCTGGGAGTGTCATTGGTGTACCTGGGAGTGTCGGAGGTGTGCCTGGGGTGTGAGGTGTACCTGGGGTGTCTGGGGTGTGCCTGGGGAGTGTTGGGGTGTGCCTGGTGTCAGTGGTGTGCCTGGGGAGTGTCGGCAGTGTGCCTGGGGATGTTAGAGGTTTATCGAGGGGGTGACAGGGGTACCTGGAAGTGTCAGGGGTGTGCTTAGAGTGAAAAGTGTGCCTGGGGTGTCTGGGGTGTGCCTGCAGGTGTCAGAGGTGCCTGGGGTGTCCATTTGTGTGCTACAGGGGTGTCAGTGGGGTGCGTGGGGTGTCAGGGGTGTACCAGAATTAGTCAGAAGTGTGCCTGGGGTGTCAGGTGCACTTGAGGTGTCAGGGTGTGTTGGGTGTCTGAGTGTGCCTGGGAGTCTCCTCAGGTGTGCCTGGCAGTGTCTGAGGTGTGCCTGGCAGTGTCTGAGGTGTACCTGGCAGTGTCAGCGGTGTGCCTGGGGTGTCGGCGGTGTGCCTGGGGAGTGTTGGGGAGGTGTATCAGGGGTGACAGAGGTGCTTAGAGTGTCATGGGTGTGCCTGGGGTTTGAGAAGTGTGCCTGGGGAGTGTCTGGGGTGTGCCTGGGGTGTCAGGATGTGTGCCTGGGGTGTCAGGTGTGCTGCCTGGGGAGTGTCCAGAGGTGTGTCTGGGGAGTGTCGGTGGAGTGCCTGGGGTGTCCAGAGGGTCTGCCTGGGAGTGTCAGGCTGGCCCTGCTCAGGTGTCAGAGGTGTTTCTGGGTGTCGGACGTGTGCCTGCAGTGTCAGAGGGTGTACCAGGGAATGTCAGTGGAGTACCTGGGAGTGTCAGAGTGTACAAGTGTCAGAGGAATTGCCTGGGAAGTCAGAGGTGTGCCTGGGAGTGTCAGAGGGTGTGCCTGGGAGTGTCACAGGTGTGCCTGGAGTGTCAGAAGTGTGCCAGGGAGTTTCGGACGTGTGCCACCAGAATTGTCAGCATTGTACCAGAGATATCAGTGGAGTGCACCACAGCAGTGTCACAGGTGCCTGGGGTGTCAGAGGGTATGCCTGGGGAGTGTCAGAGGTGTGCCTGGGGAGTGTTGAGAGGTGTGTACCTGGGAGTGTCAGAGGTGTGCCTGGGTCTCCAGAGGTGTGCCTGGGGTGTCAGAGGTGTACGTGGGGTGTCGGAGGTGTGCCTGGTGTTGTGAGAGTGTGCCTGGGGTGTCAGGAGATGTTCCTGGGGTGTCGGAGGTGTGCCTGGCAGTGTCGGCAGTGTGCCTGGGGTATCAAGTGTACCACGGGATATCAGAGATGGGTGCCTTAGGTGTCAGAGGTGTACATGGTGTCAGAGGTGTACTGGGTGTCAGGGGTGTACATGGGGGTGTCAGAGGTGTACCTGGGGAGTGTCAGAGGTGTACCTCAGGGTGTCGGAGGTGTGCCTGCGTGTGTGAAAGTGTGGCAAGGAGTGTCTGGGGTGTACAGCGGTGTCCAGCGGTGTGGGGGTGTCAGCGGTGTGCCTGGGGGTTGTTGGGAGGTGTATCAGGGGTGACAGAGGAGTGCCTGGAAGTGTCAAAATTATGCCTAGGAGTGTGAGGGTGCCTGGGAATTATCTGGGTGCCACCAAGGGAGTGTCAGGGTGTGCCTGGGGTGTCACAGGTGTGCCAGGGGTGTCAGTGGAGTACTTGGGAGTGTCAGAGGTGTGCCTGGGGAGTGTCAGAGGTGTGCCTGGGGTGTCAAGGTGCATGGGATTGTTGGGGGTGCACCTTGGGTGTCTGAGTGTACCTGGGGAGTGTCTGTGAGGTGTACCTGGCAGTGTCTATGAGTGTACCCTGTTGATGTCTGAGGTGTGCCTGGCATTGTCGGCGGTGTGCCTGGGGAGTGTGGAGGTATGCCTGGGGAGTGTCAGGGTGTGCCTGGGAGTGTCGGACGTGTGCAGGAGTGTCAGAGGTGTGCGGGGAATGTCAGTGGAGTACCTGTAAGTGTCAGAGTGTGCACCAAGTGTCAGAGGCCCATGCCTGGGGTGTCAGAGTGTACCCTGGTGTGTCAGAGGTGTACCTGGGGTGTCAGAGGTGTACGTGGGGAGTGTCAGGTGTGCCTGGTGTTGTGAAGTGTGCCTGGGGATGTCGGAGATGTTCCTGGGAGTGTCAGGTGTACTGGCAGTGTCAGCGGTGTGCCTGGGGAGTGTCAGAGGTGTACCTGGAATGTCAGTGGGTACCTGGGGTGTCAGAGGTGTGCCTGGGGTGTCCAGAGGTGTGCCTGGGGTGTCAGAGGGTGTGCATGGGGGTGTCAGAGGTGTGCCTGGGGAGTGTCAGAGGGTGTACCTGGGGTGTCAGGTGTGCCTGCGTGTGGTGTACTTGAGGTGTCTGAGGTGTACCTGGCGTGTCAGCAGTGTGCCTGGGAGTGTCGGCGGTGTGCCTGGGGTTGTTAGGTGTATCAGGGGTGACAGAGGAGTGCCTAGAAGTGTCAGAGTGTGCCTGGGGTGTGAGGAAGTGTGCCTGGGGTGTCAGGTGTGCCTGGGGTGTCAGGGGTGTACCTGGGGAGTGTGCAGGTGCCAGGGGAGTGTCAGTGGGTACTTGGGGTGTCAGAGGTGTGCCTTGGAGTGTCAGGGGTGTGCCTGGGGTGTCAAGGTGCACTTGGGATTGTTAGAGGTGCACCTTGGAGTGTCTGGGGTGTGCCTGGGGTCTGGGGTGTGCCTGTAGTGTCTGGGGTGTGCAGCAGTGTCTGGTGTGCCTGGCATTGTCAGCGGTGTGGCTCTGGGAGTGTCAGGGTATGCCTGGGGTGTCAGAGGGTGTACCTGGGAGTGTCAAGGTGTGCCTGGGGTGTCAGAGTGTGCCTGGGTTGTCAGAGGTGTGCATGGGGGTCAGAGGTTGCCTGGGGTGTCGGAGGTGTGCCTGGGGTCAGAGGTCTGCCTGGGGTGTCAGGTGTGCCTGGGGTGTGAAGTGTGTCCTGGGGTGTCTGGGGTGTGCCTGGGTGTGTTGAGGTGTGCCTGGCAGTGTCAGTGGTGTGCCTGGGAGTGTCAGCGGGTTGCCTGGGGAGTGTTAGAGGTTTATCAGGGAGTGACAGAGGTGCCTGGGAGTGTCAGGGGTGTGCTTGGGAGGTAGAAGTGTGCCTGGGGTGTCTGGGGTGTGCACCAGGGTGTGGAGGTGCACCTGGGGTGTCAGCTGTGTACCAGGGGTGTCAGTGGAGTGGGAGTGTCAGAGGTGTGCCTGGAGTGTCAGGGTGTGCCTGGGGAGTGTCAGAGGTGCACTTGGGTGTCAGAGGTGCACCTTGGGTGTCTGGTGTGCCTGGGGTGTCTCAGGTGTGCCAGGCAGTGTCTCAGGTGTGCCTGGCAGGTGTCTGAGGTGTGCCTGGCAGTGTCAGCGGTGTGCCTGGGTGTCACCGGTGTGCCTGGGAGTGTTGGGGTGTATCAGGGGTGACAGAGGGTATGGGGAAGTGTCATGGGTGTGCCTGGGGTGTGAAGTATGCAGGGTGTCTGGGGTGTGGGGTGTCAGAGGTGTGCCTGGAGTGTCTGAGGTGTGCCTGGGAGTGTCAGAGGTGTATCTGGGAGTGTCAGTGGGTACCTGGGAGTGTCAGAGTCTGCCTGGGAGTGTCAGAGCTGTACCTCAGGTGTCAGGGTGTCTGGGAGTGTCGGACGGTGTGCCTGGGGAGTGTCAGTGTACTAGGGAATGTCAGTGGGTACCTGGGAGTGTCAGAGGTGTGCCTGGGAGTGTCAGAGGTGTGCCTGGGGAGAGTCAGGTGTGCCTGGGGTGTCAGTGTGCCTGGGAGTGTCAGGGGTGTGCCTGGGTGTCAGGGTGTGCCTGGGAGTGTCAGAGGTGTGCCTGGGAGTGTCAGAGGTGTGCCTGGGAATGTCAGTGGTGTACCTGGGGGTGTCAGAGGTGTGCCTGGGAGTGTCAAGTATGCCTGGGAGTGTCAGAGGTGTGCCTGGGAGTGTCAGGGGTGTGCTGGGGTGTCAGGGTGCACTGGGTGTCGGAGGTGTACCTTGGGTGTCAGAGGTGTGCCTGGGGTGTCTCAGGTGTGCCAGGCAGTGTCTCAGGTGGACCTGGGGTGTCTGGTGTACAGTGTCAGCGGTGTGCCTGGGAGTGTCACGAGGGCCTGGGAGTGTCAGAGGTGTATCAGGGAGTGTCAGAGGAGTGCTTAGAGTGTCATGGGGTGTGCCTGGGGTGTGAGGTATGCCTGGGGTGTCTGGGGTGTGACCTGGGAGTGTCAGAGGTGTACCTGCAGTGTCAGAGGTGTGCCTGGGTGTCAGAGGTGTGTCTGGAGTGTCAGAGGAGTGCAAGTGTCAGAGGTGTGCCTGGGGAGTGTCAGGCTGTGCCTCCAGGTCAGAGGTGTATCTGGGAGTGTCAGACGTGTGCCTGGGGAGTGTCAGGGAGGTGTACTAGGGAATGTCAGTGGAGTACCTGGGGAGTGTCAGAGGTGTGCCTGGGAGTGTCAGGAGAGGGTGGCCTGGGAGGTCAGGGGTGTGCCTGGGAGTGTCAGAGGTGTGCCTGGAGAGTGTCAGGGGTGTGCCTGGGTGTCAGGGTGTGCCTGGGGAGTGTCAGAGGTGTGCCTGGGGTGTCAGAGGTGTGCCAGGATGTCGGTGGGTACCTGGAGTGTCAGGGGTGTGCCTGGGAGTGTCAGAGGTGTGCCTGGATCAGAGGTGTGCCTGGGGTGTCAGACAGTGCCTGGGGTGTCAGAGGTGTGCCTGGGGTTGTTAAGGTGTGTCAGGGGTGACAGAGAAGTGCACAAGTGTCAGTGGTGTGCCTAGGGTGTGAGTGTACCTGGGGTGTGGGGATGCCTTGGAGTGACAGAGGTGTGCCTGGGGAGTGTCTGGGGTGTGCCTGGGGTGTCAGAGGTGTGCCTGGAGTGTCAGGGGTGTGCCTGGGGTGTCAGGGGTGTGCCCTGGAGTGTCAGAGGTGTGCCTGGGGAGTGTCAGAGGTGTGCCTGGGGTGTCAGGGGTGTACCAGGGAATGTCAGTGGAGTGCCTGGCAGTGTCAGAGGTATGCCTGGGGAGTGTGGGGTATGCCTGGGGAGTGTCAGAGGTGTGCCTGGGAGTGTCAGAGGTGTGCCTGGGGAGTGTCAGAGGTGTGCCTGGGGAGTGTTAAGGTGTATCAGGGGAGTGACAGAGGGTACCTAGAAGTGTCAGTTGTGTACCTAGGGTGTGAGAAGTGTGCCTGGGGTGACAGGGGTGTGCCTTGGAGTGAGAGAGGTGTGCTTGGGAGTGTCTGGGGTGTGCCTGGGGTGTCAGAGGTGTGCCTGGGAGTGTCAGGGGTGTAACAGGGGAGTGTCAGTGGGTACCTGGGAGTGTCAGAGGTGTGCCTGTGGTGTCAGAGCTGTGCCTGGGAGTGTCAGAGGTGTATCTGGGTGTTGGACGTGCCTGGGAGTGTCAGAGGTGTGCAGGGAATGTCAGTGGAGTACCTGGCAGTATCAGAGTGTACCTGGGGAGTGTCAGGGGTATATCTGGGGTGTCAGAGGTGTACCTGGGTGTCAGAGGTGTGCCTGGGGTGTCAGGGTGTGCACCGGGAGGTCAGAGGTGTACATGGGAGTGTCAGAGGTGTGCCTGGGAGTGTCAGAGGTGTGCCTGGAGTGTCAGGGGTGTACCTGGGGTGTCAGAGGTGTGCCTGGGGTGTCGGACGTGTACCTGGGGTGTCAGAGGTATGCAGTGAATGTCAGTGGGAGTGCTGTGGTGTCAGAGTGTGCCTGGGGTGTCAGGGGGTATGCCTGGGAGTGTCAGAGGTGTGCCTGGGGAGTTAATGGAGAGTGTGCCTGGGAGTGTCAGAGGTGTAGCCTGGAGTGTCAGAGGTGTGCCTGGGAGTGTCAGAGGTGTGCGTGGGAGTGTCAGTGTGCCTGGTAGTGTGAGAAGTGTGCCTGGGGTGTCGGAGGTGTTCTGGGGTGGAGCTGCCTGGCAGTGTCAGCAGTGCTGGAGTGTCAGAGGTGTACCACGGAATGTCAGGTGGCAGGGAGTGTCAGGGTGTGCCTGGGGTGTCAGAGGTGTGCCTGGGGAGTGTCAGAGGTGTGCCTGGGGTGTCAGAGGTGCCTGGGGAGTGTCAGGGGTGCCCTGGAGTGTCAGGAGGTGTGCCTGGGGTGTCAGAGGTGTGCCTGGGAGTGTCGGACGTGTGCAGGGAGTGTCAGAGGTGTACCAGGGGTGACAGAGGAGTGCCTGGAGTGTCAGAGGTGTGCCTGGGGTGTGAGAGTGTGCCTGGGGTTTCTGAGGTGTGCCTGGGGTGTCAGAGGTGTACCAGGGGTGTCAGTGGAGTACTGGAGTGTCAGAGGTGTGCCTGGGTGTCTGGGTGTGCCTGGGGAGTGTCAAGGTGCTTGGGATTGTAGAGGTGCCTCCGAGTGTCTGGGGTGTGCCTGGGAGTGTCGAGGTGTGCCTGGCAGTGTCTGGGGTGTACCTGGCAGTGTCTGCGGTGTGCCTGGGAGTGTGGTATGCCTGGGAGTGTCAGAGGTGTGCCTGGGGTGTCGGACGTGTGCCTGGGTGTCAGAGGGTGTGCCAGGGAATGTCAGTGGAATGCCTGGCAGTGTCAGGGTATGCCTGGGAGTGTCAGAGTATGCTTTGGGGTGTCAGAGGTGTGCCTGGGGAGTGTCAGGAGGTGTGCCTGGGGTGTCAGAGGTGTGCCTGGGGTTGTAGGTTAACAGGGGTGACAGAGGTGTACCTAGGGAGTGTCAGTGGTGTACCTAGGGTGTAGAAGTGTGCCAGGGGTGGGGGTGTGCCTTGGGTGGGGAGAGGTGTGCCTGGGGTCTGGGGTGTGCATGGGGAGTGTCAGGGGTGTGCCTGGGAGTGTCAGGGGTGTAACAGGGGTGTCGGTGGGTGCCTGGGAGTGTCAGGGGTGTGCCTGTGAGTGTCAAGGCATACCTGGGGAGTGTCAGAGGTGTATCTGGGAGTGTCGGACGTGTGCCTGGGGTGTCAGAGGGTGTACCAGGGAATGTCAGTGGAGTGCCTGGCAGTGTCAGAGGTGTGCAGGAGTGTCAGAGGTATGTCTGGGAGTGTCAGAGGTGTACCTGGGAGTGTCAGAGGTGTGCCTGGGAGTGTCAGGGTGTGCCTGGGAGTGTCAGAGGTGTGCATGGGAGTGTCAGAGGTGTGCCTGGGGTGTCAGAGGTGTGCCTGGTGTCAGAGGTGTGCCTGGGGTGTCAGGGTGTGCCTGGGGAGTGTCGGACCTGGGGTGTCAGGTGTGCCAGTAAGTGTCAGTGGAGTACCTGGCAGTGTCAGAGGTGTGCCTGGGAGTGTCAGAGGTGTGCCTGGGGAGTGTCAGAGGTGTGCCTGGGAGTGTCAGAGGTGTGCCTGGGGTGTCAGAGGTGTGCCCTGGAGTGTCAGAGTGTGCCTGGAGTGTCCAAAGGGTGTGCCTGGGAGTGTCAGGTGTGCCTGGTGTGTGAAGTGTGCAAGTGTCAGGTGTTCTGGGAGTGTCAGAGGTGTGCCTGGCAGTGTCAGCGGTGTGCCTGGGGTGTCAGAGGTGTACCCAGGGATGTCGTTGGTGTGCCTGGGAGTGTCAGAGGTGTACCTGGGGTGTCAGAGGTGTGCCTGGGGTGTCAGGGGTGTACAAGGGTGTCGGAGGTGTGCCGAGTGTGAGAAGTGTGCCTGAGTGTCTGGGGTGTACTGGCGGTGTGAGGTGTGCCTGGGGTGTCAGAGGTGTGCCTGGGAGTGTCAGAGGTGTGTCGGGGTCAAGTTCTGAGGTGTACCTGGCAGTGTCTGAGGTGTGCCTGGCAGTGTCCGGAGTGTGCCTGGCATTGTCAGCGGTGTGCCTGGGAGTGTCAGGTATGCCTGGGTGTCAGAGGTGTACCTGGGGAGTGTCAGAGGTGTGCCTGGGGTGTCCAAGTGTGACCCTGGATTGTCAGAGTGTGCCTGGGGTGTCAGAGGTGTGCCTGGGGAGTGTCGGAGGTGTGCCTGGGGTGTCAGGGTGTAGCCTGGGGTGTCGGGTGTGCCTGGGGTGTGAAGTGTGCAGTGTCTGGGGTGTGCCTGGGGTGTTGGGGTGCTGGCAGTGTCAGTGGTGTCCCTGGAGTGTCAGCGGTGTGCCTGGGGTGTTGGGAGGTTTATCAGGGGTGACAGAGGTACCCAGAGTGTCAGAGGTGTGCTTGGGAGGTGAGAAGTGTGCCTGGGGTGTCTGGGGTGTGCCTGGGGTGTCAGAGGGTGCACCTGGGGTGTCAGCTGTGTGCAGGGGTGTGTTGGAGTGCCTGGGGTGTCAGAGGTGTGCCTGGGGAGTGTCAGGGTGTGCCTGGGGTGTCAGAGGTGCACTTGGGAGTGTCAGAGGTGCACCTTGGAGTGTTTGGTGTGCCTGGGGTGTCTCAGGTGTACCTGGCAGTGTCTCAGGTGTGCCTGCAGTGTCTGAGGTGTCCTGGCAGTGTCAGCGGTGTCCTAAGTGTCACCGGTGTCCCAGGGTGTTAGAGGTGTCAGGGGTGACAGAGTGCTTAGAAGTGTCATGGGTGTGCCTGGGGTGTGAGGTGTTCCTGGCAGTGTCGGAGGTGTACCTGGGAGTGTCAGGGGTGTACATGGGAGTGTCAGAGGTGTACCTGGGAGTGTCAGGGGTGTAACAGGGAGTGTCAATGGAGTACCTGGGAGTGTCAGAGGTCTACCTGGGAGTGTCAGAGCTGTACCTCGGAGTGTCAGAGGTGTATCTGGGAGTGTCGGACGTGTACCTGGGAGTGTCAGCGGTGTACCAGGGAATGTCAGTGGAGCACCTGGGAGGTCAGAGGTGTACCTGGGAGTGTCAGAGTGTGGCACCTGGGAGAGTCAGAGGTACCTGGGAGGTCAGAGGTGCACCTGAGCATCAGAGGTGCACCCTGGAGTGTCAGAGGTGTACCTGGGAGTGTCAGAGGTGTACCCGGGAGTGTCGGACGTGTACCTGGGAATGTCAGAGGTGTACCAGGGAATGTCAGTGGAGCACCTGGCAGTGTCAGAGGTGTACCTGGGAGTGTCAGAGGTATACCTGGGAGTGTCAGAGGTGTACCTGGGAGTGTCAGAGGTGTACCTGGGAGTGTCAGAGGTGTACCCTGGAGTGTCAGAGGTGTACCAGGGACTGTCAGAGGTGTACGTGGGAGTGTCGGAGGTGAACCTGGGAGTGTGAGAAGTGTACCTGGGAGTCTCGGAGGTGTTCCTCGGAGTGTCGGAGGTGTACCAGGCAGTGTCAGCGGTGTACCTGGGAGTGTCAGAGGTGTACCACGGAATGTCAGTGGAGTACCTGGGAGTGTCAGAGGTGTACCTGATAGTGTCAGAGGTGTGCCTGGGAGTGTCAGAGGTGTACCTGGGAGTGTCAGAGGTGTACCTGGGAGTGTCAGAGGTGTACCTGGGAGTTGTTAAATTTGTATCAGGGAGTTACAGAGGAGTACCTAGAAGTGTCAGGGGGTACCTAAGAGTGTGAGAAGTGTACCTGGGAGTGTCTGGGGTGTACCTGGGAGTGTCAGAGGTGTACCTGGGAGTGTCAGGGGTGTACCAGGGACTCTTAGTGGAGTACCTGGGAGTGTCAGAGGTGTACCTGGGAGTGTCAGAGGTGTGCCTGGGTGTCAAAGGTGCACTTGGGAGTGTCAGAGGTGCACCTTGGAGTGTCTGAGGTGTACCTGGGAGTGTCAGAGGTGTACCTGGGAGTGTCAGAGGTGTACCTGGGAGTGTCAGAGGTGTACCTGCGTGTGTGAGAAGTGTACCTGAGAGTGTCTGAGGTGTACCTGGCAGTGTCATCGGTGTACCTGGGAGTGTCAGCGGTGTTCCTGGGAGTTGTTAGAGGTGTATCAGGGAGTGACAGAGGAGTACCTATAAGTGTCAGAGGTGTACCTTGGAGTGTGAGAAGTGTACCTGGGAGTGTCTGGAGTGTACCTGGGAGTGTCAGAGGTGTACCTGGGAGTGTCAGGGGTGTACCAGGGCGTGTCAGTGGAGTACCTGGGAGTGTCAGAGGTGTACCTGGGAGTGTCAGAGGTGTGCCTGGGAGTGTCAAAGGTGCACTTGGGATTGTTAGAGGTGCACCTTGGAGTGTCTGAGGTGTACATGGGAGTGTCTGAGGTGTACCTGGAAGTGTTTGAGGTGTATCTGGCAGTGTCTGAGGTGTACCTGGCATTGTCAGCGGTGTACCTGGGAGTGTCAGAGGTATACCTGGGAGTGTCAGAGGTGTACCTGGGAGTGTCAGATTTGTACCTGGGAGTGTCAGAGGTGTACCCTGGATTGTCAGAGGTGTACCTGGGAGTGTCAGAGGTGTACCTGGGAGTGTCGGAGGTGTACTTGGGAGTGTCATTGGTGTACCTGGGAGTGTCGGAGGTGTACCTGGGAGTGTGAGAAGTGTACCTAGGAGTGTCTGGGGTGTACCTGGGAGTGTTAGAGGTGTACCTGGCAGTGTCAGTGGTGTACCTGGGAGTGTCAGCGGTGTACCTGGGAGTGTTAGAGGTTTATCAGGGAGTGATAGAGGAGTACCTAGAAGTGTCAGAGGTGTACTTAGGAGAGTGAAAAGTGTACCTGGGAGTGTCTGGGTGTACTTACCAAGTGTCAGAGGGTACTGGGTGTCAACTGTGTGCCAGGGAGTGTCGTGGGGTACCTGGGGTTTCCAGAGGTGTACCTGGGGTGTCAGAGGTGTGCCTGGGAGTGTCAGAGGTGCACTTGGGGTGTCAGGGGTGCACCTTGGGTGTCTGGGGTGTGCCTGGGGAGTGTCTCAGGTGTACCTGGCAGTGTCTGAGGGTACCTGGCAGTGTCTGAGGTGTACCTGGCAGTGTCAGCGGTGTACCTGGGAGTGTCAGCGGTGTACCTGGGAGTGTTAGAGGTGTATCAGGGAGTGACAGAGGAGTACCTAGAAGTGTCATAGGTGTACCTAGGAGTGTGAGAAGTGTACCTTGGAGTGTCTGGGGTGTACCTGGGAGTGTCAGAGGTGTACCTGGGAGAGTCAGGGGTGTAACAGGGAGTGTCAGTGGAGTACCTGCGAGTGTTAGAGGTGTACCTGTGAGTGTCAGAGCTGTACCTGGGAGTGTCAGAGGTGTATCTGGGTGTGTTGGACGTGTACCTGGGAGTGTCAGAGGTGTACCAGGGAATGTCAGTGGAGTGCCTGGCAGTGTCAGAGGTGTACCTGGGAGTGTCAGAGGTATATCTGGGAGTGTCAGAGGAGTACCTGGGAGTGTCAGAGGTGTACCTGGGAGTGTAAGAGGTGTACCTGGGAGAGTCAGAGGTGTACCTGAGAGTGTCAGGGGTGTACCTGGGAGTGTCAGAGGTGTACCCTGGAGTGTCAGAGGTGTACCTGGGAGTGTCAGAGGTGTACCTGGGAGTGTCGGACGTGTACCTGGGATTGTCAGAGGTATACCAGGGAATGTCAGTGGAGTACCTGGCAGTGTCAGAGGTGTACCTGGGAGTGTCAGATGTATACCTTGGGAGTGTGGGGTGTGCCTGGCAGTGTCAGCGGTGTGCCTGGGGAGTGTCAGAGGTGTGCCACGGAATGTCAGTGGGTGCCTGGGGATGTCAGAGGTGTTCCTGGAGTGTCAGAGGTGTGCCTGGGTGTCAGAGGTGTGCATGGGGGTGTCAGGGGTGTGCCTGGGAGTGTCAGAGGTGTGCCTGGGGTGTCGGAGTGTGCCTGCGTGTGTGGAGGTGTGTGAGGTGTCTGGTGTGCCTGGGTGTCAGCGGTGTGCCTGGGGTGTCAGCGGTGTGCCTGGGAGTTGTTAGAGGTGTCAGGGAGTGACAGAGGGGTAACTAGAAGTGTCAGAGGTGTGCCTGGGGTGTGAGGTGTGCCTGGGGTGTCTGGGTGTGCCTGGGGTGTCAGAGGTGTGCCTGGGGTGTCAGGGTGTGCCAGGGGTGTCAGTGGGTAGGTGTCAGAGGTGTGCCTGGCAGTGTCAGCACTGGGGAGTGTCAGCGGTGTGCCTGGGAGTTGTCAGGGTGTATCAGGGAGTGACAGAGGGGTACCTAGAAGTGTCAGAGGTGTACCTAGGGTGTGAGGTGTGGGGTGTCTGGGTGTGCCTGGGGTGTCAGAGGTGTGCCTGGGGTGTCTGGGTGTGCAGGTGTGGAGTGGGTTGTTGGGGGTGTCAGGGGTGTGCCTGGGGTGTCTGAGGTGTGCCTGGCAGTGTCTGGGTGTGCCTGGCGGTGTCTGAGGGTGTGCCTGGCATTGTCAGCGGTGTGCCTGGGGTGTCAGGAGGTATGCCTGGGGTGTCAGGTGTGCCTGGGGTGTCAGAGTGTGCACCGGAGTGTCAGAGGTGTACGGAGTGTCAGGAGCTGGCAGGTGTGAAATGTGCCTGGGGTGTCTGGGGATGCCTGGGTGTGTTGGGAGGTGTGCCTGGCAGTGTCAGTGGTGGGGTGTCAGCGGTGTGCCTGGAGTGTTAGGGGTTTATCAGGGGGTGACAGAGGAGTGCCTAGAGTGTCAGAGGTGTGCTTGGGAGGTGAGAAGTGTGCCTGGGGTGTCAGGGGTGTGCCTGGGAGTGTCTGGGGTGTGCAGGAGTGTCAGAGGTGCACCTGGGAGTGTCAGCTGTGTGCCAGGGGTCAGAGTGGTACGGAAGTGTCAGGGGTGTGCCTGGGGTGTCAGAGTGTGCCCAGGTGTCAGAGGTGCTTGGGAGTGTCAGAGGTGCACAGCAGGTGTCTAGTGTACCTGGGGAGTGTCTCAGGTGTGCCAGGCAGTGTCTCAGGTGTGCCTGGCAGTGTCTGGTGTGCCTGGGTGTCAGCTGTGCCTGGGGTGTCACCAGTGCCTGGAGTGTTAGAGGTGTATCAGGGTGACAGAGGGTGCTTAGAAGTGTCATGGGTGTGCCTGGGGTGTGAGAGTATGCCTGGGGGGTGTCTGGGGTGTACCTGGGAGTGTCAGAGGTGTGACTGAGGTGTCAGAGGTGTGCACCAGAGTGTCAGAGGTGTATCTGGGAGTGTCAGTGGGTACCTGGGGTGTCAGGGTCTGCCTGGGAGTGTCAGAGCTGTGCCTCAGGTGTCAGAGGTGTATCTGGGAGTGTCGGACGTGTGCCTGGGAGTGTCAGAGGTGTGCTGGGGAATGTCAGTGGAGTGCAGTGTCAGAGGTGTGCCTGGGGTGTCAGAGGTGTGCCTGGGGAGAGTCAGAGGTGTGCCTGGGAGTGTCAGGGTGTGCCTGGGAGTGTCAGGGGTGTGCCCTGGAGTGTCAGAGGTGTGCCTGGGATGTCAGAGGGTGCCTGGGAGTGTCGGACGTGTGCCTGGGTGTGGGTGTGGGGCAGAGGTGCCTAGAGTGTCAGAGGTGTGCCTGGGGTGTGAGAAGTGTGCCTGGGGTTTCTGGGGTGTGCCTGGGGAGTGTCAGAGGTGTGCCTGGGGTGTCAGGGGTGCCAGGGGTGTCAGTGGATTACTGGGGTGTAAGAGGTGTGCCTGGGAGTGTCTGGGTGTGCCTGGGAGTGTCAAGGTGCACTTGGGTTGTTAGAGTGCCTCCGGTGTCTGAGGTGTGCCTGGGGTGTCTGGGGTGTACTGGCAGTGTCTGGGGTGTACCTGGCAGTGTCTGCGGTGTGCCTGGGAGTGTGGGGTATGCCTGGGGTGTCAGAGGTGTGCCTTGGAGTGTCGGACGTGTACCTTGGAGTGTCAGAGGTGTACCAGGGGAATGTCAGTGGGCAGTGTCAGAGTATGCCTGGGGAGTGTCAGAGGGTATGCCTGGGAGTGTCACAGAGGTGTGCCTGAGTGTCAGAGAATTGCCTGGGGAATGTGAGGTGTGACTTTGAGGTGTATCAGGGGTGACAGAGGTGCCTAGAAGTGTCAGTGGTGTGCCTAAGGTGAGGTGGCCTGGGGTGACAGGGGGTGTACCTTGGAGTGTGAGAGGTGTACTGGGTGTCTGGGGTGTGCCTGGGGAGTGTCAGAGGTGTACCTGGGAGTGTCCAGGGTGTAACAGGGAGTGTCAGTGGGTACCTGGAGTGTCAGAGGAATGTGCAGAGCTGCCTGGGAGTGTCAGAGGGTGTATCTGGGAGTGTTGGACGTGTGCCTGGGGTGTCAGAGGTGTACCAGGGAATGTCAGTGGAGTACCTGGCAGTGTCAGGTGTGCCTGGGGAGTGTCAGAGGTATATCTGGGGTGTCAGAGGTGTGCCTGGGAGTGTCAGAGGTGTACCTGGGAGTGTCAGAGGTGCCTGGGAGAGTCAGAGGTGTGCATGGGGTGTCAGGGGTGTGACTGGGGTCAGAGGTGTGCCTGGGTGTCAGGTGTAGGGGTGTACCTGGGAGTGTCGGACGTGTGCCTTGGGGTGTCAGAGGGTGTGCCAGTGAATGTCAGTGGAGTGCCTGGCAGTGTCAGAGGTGTGCCTGGGGAGTGTCAGAGGTATGCCTGGGAGTGTCAAGAGGTGTGCCTGGGGAGTGTCAGAGGTGTATCTGGGGTGTCAGGGGTGTGCCCTGGAGTGTCAGAGGTGTGCCTGGGGTGTCAGAGGTGTGCGTGGGGGTGTCGGAGGTGTGCCTGGTAGTGTGAAGTGTGCCTGGGGAGTGTCGGGAGTGTTCCTGGGATGTGGAGCTGCACCTGGCAGTGTCAGCGGTGTGCCGAGTGTCAGAGGTGTGCCACGGAGATGTCAGTGTGGCAGGGAGTGTCAGGGTGTGCCTGGGGTGACAGAGGTGTACCTGGGGAGTGTCAGAGGTGTGCGGGTGTCAGAGGTGTGCCTGGGGTGTCAGACGTGTATCTGGGAGTGTTGGAGGTGTCCTGCGTGTGTGAGAAGTGTGCCTGAGGTGTCTGAGGTGTGCCTGGCAGTGTCAGCGGTGTGCCTGGGGAGTGTCAGTGCTGGGGTTGTGAGGTGTCAGGGGTGGAGGTGCCTAGAAGTGTCAGGGGTGCCTGGGGTGTGTGCCAGGGGTGTCTGGGTGTCCTGGGGGTGTCAGAGGTGTGCCTGGGAGTGTCAGAGGTGTGCCTGGGGGGTGTGGGAATCTTGGAGTGTCAGTGGAGTACCTGGGAATGTCAGAGGTCTGCCTGAGGTGTCAGGCTGTGCCTCAGGTGTCAGAGGTGTATCTGGGAGTGTCGGACGTGTGCCTGGGGTGTCAGAGGTGTACCAGGGAATGTCAGTGGAGTGCCTGGGAGTGTCAGAGGTGCCTGGGGTGACATGGGTGTCCTGGGAGGTCAGAGGTGGCTCTGGGGTCTGCAGGTGTGCCTGGGAGTGTCTGGGTGTGCCTGGAGTGTCAGAGGTGTGCCTGGGAGTGTCAGGGGATGTTCATGGGAGTGTCGGAGGTGTGCCTGGCAGTGTCAGGGTGTGCCTGGGGAGTGTCAGAGGTGTACACAGGAATGTCAGTGGGTACCTGGGGAGTGTCAGAGGTGTGCCTGGGAGTGTCAGAGGTGGCTTGGGAGGTGAAGTGTGCCTGGGGTGTCTGGGGTGTGCACGGGTGTCAGAGGTGCACCTGGGAGTGTCAGCTGTGTACCAGGGATTGTCAGTGGAGTACCTGGGTGTGGGGTGTACCTGGGAGTGTCAGAGGTGTGCCTGGGGTGTCAGAGGTGCAGGTGTCAGTTTGGGTGTGGGGTGTGCAGGGTGTCTCAGGTGTGCACTGGCAGTGTCTCAGGTGTGCCTGGCAGTGTCTGGGGTGTGTGGTGTGCACCTGGATGTCAGGGGCACTTGGGGTGTCAGAGGTGCAGCAGGTGTCTGGGGTGTGCCTGGGAGTGTCTGAGGTGTACCTGGCAGTGTCTCAGGTGTGCCTGGCAGTGTCCTGGGGGTGTGTGGGGTGTCAGCGGTGTGCTGGGTGTGAGGTGTATCAGGGAGAGACAGAGGGTTGGAGGTGTCATGGGTGTGCCTGGGGTGTTAGTAGTGTGCCTGGGAGTGTGGGGTGTGCAGGTGTCAGAGGTGTGCCTGGGGTGTCAAGGTGTGCCTGGGGTATCAGGTGTAGGTGTCAATGGGTACCTGGGAGTGTCAGAGGTCTGCCTGGAGTGTCAGGCTGTACCTCAGGGTGTCAGATGTGTATCTGGGGAGTGTCGGACGTGTACAGGTGTGGGGTGTGCCGGGGAATGTCAGTGGAGTACCTGGGGAGTGTCAGAGGTGTGCCTGGGAGTGTCAGAGGTGTGCCTGGGAGGTCAGGGGTGTGCCTGGGAGTGTCAGAGGTGTGCCTGGTAGTGTCAGAGGTGTGCCTGGGAGTGTCAGGTGTGCAGAGTGTCAGGGTGTGCAGTGTCAGAGGTGTGCCTGGGGAGTGTCAGAGGTGTGCCTGGGGTTCTTAAAGGTGTATCAGGGGTGACAGAGGTACAAGTGGTGGGGTGCCTAGGAGTGTGAGAAGTGTGCCTGGGAGTGTCTGGGGTGTGTGCCTGGGGTGTCAGAGGTGTGCACAGGTGTGGGGTGTGCCAGAGTCTCAGTGGGTGCAGGTTCGTCAGGGGTGTACCTGGGTGTGGGGTGGCACCTGGGAGTGTCAAGGTGTGCTGGGAGTGTCAGGTGCCTGGTGTGGTGTGCCCTGGGTGTCAAGGTGTGCCTGGGGGTGTCAGAGGGTGTGCCTGGGAGTGTCAGAGGGGTGTGCCTGGGAGTGTCAGAGGTGTGCCTGGGAGTGTCAGAGGTGTGCAGGGGTGGGGGTGTGTGTGGGGTGTCAGAGTGCCTGGGGTGTCGGACTGGGAGTGTCAGAGGTGTACTGGGGAATGTCAGTGGAGTACCTGGCAGAGACGAGTGTCAGAGGTATGCCTGGGGAGTGTGGAGGTGTGACTGGGGTGTCAGAGGTGTGCCTGGGGTGTCAGAGGTGTGCCTGGGTGTGGGGTGTGCCTGGGGTCAGGGGTGTGCGTGTGGGGTGTGGGGTGTGCCTGGTGGTGTGAGGTGTGCCTGGGGTGTGGGTGTTCTGGGGTGTGGGAGGCTGCCCTGGCAGTGTCAGCGGTGTGCCTGGGGTGTCAGGGTGCCACGGAATGTGTGTGTGGCAGGGTGTCAGGGTGTGCCTGGGGTGACAGAGGTGTACCTGGGGTGTCAGAGGTGTGCATGGGGAGTGTCAGAGGTGTGCCTGGGTGTCAGACGTGTATCTGGGAGTGTTGGAGGTGTGCCTGCGTGTGTGAGAGTGTGCCTGGGAGTGTCTGAGGTGTACCTGGCAGTGTCAGCGGTGTGCCTGGGAGTGTCAGCAGTGTACCTGGAGTTGTTAGGAGTGTATCAGGGTGACAGGAGTACCTAGAGTGTCAGAGGTGTGCCTGGGAGTGTGAGAAGTGTGCCTGGGGTGTGTCTGGAGTGTGCCTGGGGTGTCAGAGGTGTGCATGGGAGTGTCAGAGGTGTACTGGGTGTCAGAGGTGTATCTGGGGAGTGTCAGTGGGTGCCTGGGAATGTCAGAGAGTGCTACCTGGGAGTGTCAGGCTGTGCCTCAGGTGTCAGAGGTGTATCTGGGTGTCGGACGTGTGCCTGGGGAGTGTCAGAGGTGTACCAGGGAATGTCAGTCGGTGCCTGGGGTGTCAGAGGTGTGCCTGGGGTGACATAGGTGTGCCTGGGTGGGGTGTGCCTGGGGTGTCTGGGTGTGCACCAGGTGTCACAGGTGTGCCCTGGAGTGTCAGAGGTGTGCCTGGGAGTGTGGGGGATGTTCATGGAGTGTCGGAGGTGTGCCTGGAAGTGTCAGCGGTGTGCCTGGGGAGTGTCAGAGGTGTGCAGGATGTCAGTGGAGTACCTGGGAGTGTCAGAGGTGTACCTGGGGTGTCAGGGGTGTGCTGGGAGGTGAGGGTGTGCCTGGGGTGTCTGGGGTGTGCCTGGGGTGTCAGAGGTGCCCTGGAGTGTCAGCTGTGTACAGGGATTGTCAGGTGGGTACTTGCAGAGGTGTCCGGAGGGTGTGCCTGGGATGTGTCAGAAGTGTCCTGGGAGTGTCAGAGGTGCCTGGGGTGTCAGAGTGTGCCTTGGAGTGTCTGAGGTGTGCCTGGGAGTGTCTCAGGTGTACCTGGCAGTGTCTCAGGTGCTGCCTGGCAGTGTCTGGGGTGTACCTGGCAGTGTCAGCAGTGTGCCTGGGGTGTCCAGCGGTGCTTGGGAGTGTCAGAGGTGCACCTTGGAGTGTCAGAGGTGTGCCTGGGGTGTCTGGGTGTGCCTGGCAGTGTCTCAGGTGTGCCTGGCAGTGTCTGTGTACCTGGCAGGTGTCAGCGGTGTGCCTGGGTGTCAGCGGTGTGCCTGGGGTGTTAGAGGTGTATCAGGGAGAGACAGAGAGTTGCTTGGAAGTGTCATAGGTGTGCCTGGGGTGTTGGTGGTGTGGGGTGTCTGGGGTGTGCCTAGGGTGTCAGAGGTAACGAGTGTCAAGGTGTACCTGGGGAGTATCAGAGAGGTGTGTCACAGGGGTGTCAGTGGAGTGCCTGGGAACAGGGTCTGCCTGGGTGTCAGGCATGCCTCAGGTGTCAGATGTGTCTGGGAGTGTCGGGCGTGTGCCTGGGGAGTGTCAGGGTGTACCAGGGAATGTCAGTGGAGTACCTGGGGTGTCAGGGTGTGCCTGGAGTGTCAGAGGTGTGCCTGGGAGAGTCAGAGGTGTGCCTGGGGTGTCAGGGGTGCCTGGTAGTGTCGAGGTGTGCCTGGGATGTGGAAGGTGTGCCTGGGGAGTGTCAGGGGTGGCACCTGGGGTGTCAGGGTGTGCCTGTGGAATATGAAGGTGTACTGGGGTTCTTGGTGTATCAGGGAGTGACAGAGGAGTGCCTAGAAGTGTCAGAGGGGTGGCACTGGGGAGTGTGAGAAGTGTGCCTAGGAGTGTCTGGGGTGTGCCTGGGAGTGTCAGGGTGTGCCTGGGGTGTCAGGGGTGTGCCAGGGAGTCTCAGTGGAGTACTGGGATTGTCCGAGGTGTACCTGGGTGTCAGAGTGTGCCTGGGAGTGTCAAGGTGCACTTGGGGTGTCAGAGGTGCACTTGGAGTGTCTGAGGTGTGCCTGGGTGTCAGAGGTGTACCTGGGAGTGTCAGAGGTGTGCCTGGGAGTGTCAGAGGTGTGCCTGGGAGAGTCAGAGGGTGTGCCTGGGGTGTGAAGGTGTGCCTACAGGGAGTGTCTCAGGGGTGTGCCCTGGAGTGTCAGAGGTGCCTGGGTGTCAGGGTGTGCCTGGGAGTGTCGGGCGTGTGCCTGGGAGTGTCAGGTGTGCCAGGGAATGTCAGTGGAGTGCCTGAGGTGTCAGAGGGTGTGCTGGGGAGTGTCAGAGTATGCAGGAGTGTCAGAGGTGTAACTGGGGTGTCAGGGTGTGCCTGGGGTGTCAGAGGTGTGCCTGGGTGTCGGGGGTGTGCCTGGGGTGTCAGAGGGGTATGCTGGGGTGTCAGATGTGCCTGGTAGTGTGAGACGTGTGCTGGGGTGTGTCTGAGGTGTCCTGGGAGGTCGGAGGTGTGCCTGGCAGTGTCAGTGGTATGCCTGGGAGTGTCAGAGGTGTGCCACCCCGGAATGTCAGTGGAGTGCCTGGCAGTGTCAGAGGTGTGTGCCTGGGGAGTGTCAGGGGTATGCCTGGGAGTGTCAGAGGTGTGACTGGGGTGTCAGAGGGTGCCTGGGGTGTCAGAGGTGTGCCTGGGTGTCAGTATACCAGCAATGCATGGCTAG